>NC_090887.1:25250783-25278283 GCF_036669925.1 Montipora capricornis | reverse complement strand
AATTTGACCGTGGGAGATCTGGGTACGAGATTAGGGGCCACCTTGGCGGTGATGTCTCTAAAAAGGCTTGTGATGGATGTATGAGGCCACCTAAGCAGAAACAGCCATAAGTCAAAAAGGGACTTGGGCGAGTGCTGAAATATGTAGATGTAGATGACTCAGTGGTTTAACGTCCAAAGCTTTACGTTCGTCACCTTTATAAAACTACACAATAAAACTAGAAGTAACAGGCTTGTATGGTCGCGTAAGTTACAAAATAAAGAATAAAGGATAAAGAACTTGCAAATGTTGTGAAAAACGTACTTAACGTTTGGATAAAAAGGTACATGCACATTGACATAAAACGTAAACCGTAAAAAATTGTTATCTTAAAATCCTGTCAATGCTTTTTAAGGCGCTGTTACACTGTGCAATTTTTCTTGCAACTTGTCTCGCAACGCCATTTCTACAAATGTTCTCACATAACGGAAACAAGTTGTTTTACGGGTGTTACACTGAGCAACGTTTCATGCAACTTGTCTCGTTTCGATGATCACATGAGGTTAAAAGCCCGCCTTCAACCAAAAGGCTTTTCGACCGTTTGTTTTTGTTATGGAAATTCGCATTGTTTATTGTGGCAATCTGATTAGATGAATTTCAGCTTTGGTGGGATTTTCATATCTGAAAATTGTTCCACGGTACGCAATGCCTGTCGGTTGAAAGTGGGCCTTTAAAGGAACATTTTCATTGGCTGGTGCCGCAAACCGTTGCGACACAAGTTGCAGGACAGATGTTACACTGTGCAATTGCAGCCGTTGCGGAAAGTAGACTCTACTTTCCGCAACGGTTGCTGCAACTGGTCTCGCAACGTTTTTGGCCGTTGCAGGTATGTTACATTGGGCAATGATTCGTGCAACTTGTCTCGCAACGCCGTTGCGAGACAAGTTGCACCAAACGTTGCACAGTGTAACAAGGTGTAATTGGCTGGGAGATAAAATCGTAGGCAATGAAATAAATGCATATACTCCTTTATGAATTTACCGTTTTTGGCATTAGGTTAAAAAGTCGTAGAGGGAGAGGTATCCCACCAACAGTCTGCGGCCTATTGTATGTGGCAAATACGTAGCGGAATGAGTTTTGAAGAAAGGAAATCTTGAATCGACAGGGGCACCCAACGAGAATATAGTTCAAAACCACTGAAACAGCATTGTTAAACGTATTTTAGTATTTAAACGACAGATATAGGCATATTTTTATCCCCTAAAAATTTTTCATCTGTTCGGATTTCCTAGCTGAAAGTCTAGTGATCCGAAAATTACAGGGATCAAAACTTACCTTTTCGAAAATTTCAGCCAGAAAAAAGGCTCCCGAAAATTCTAGGTGACCTTTTTAGGGTAAAAATCCGCTAAAAATGGGCAATCATACCATTTTTTAGATGTTCGAAAATCCTAGGACACGCAGGCAAGGAAGAAACTTTAAAAGAAATGTTCCGAAATTTCTAGATCTTAAATCGTCTTCTGAACAGATATTTTCCGAAAATTGACGTTGGGTGCCCCTGAACCGAGCGCACATGCATCAGTGAATGAACTAGTGAATGAAGGGGTAGTTTCTAAAGAAACTGTGGTGCTGCGTCGGTGGGGAAGTAGTATACAAAAATTAGGTTTTATCAACGGAGTTGCTAATGTAAATTGGCCACCGTACAGAGATTCTAAAAGCTGACGTTTCGAGCGTTAGCCCTTCGTCAGAGCGAATCGCTCTGACGAAGAGTGAATGAACTAGTCGTGTGCCGTATTTTTATGTGTTTTGCGTGTGCTGAAGATGGGAGTTTTAATGAGACTGTATCAAACCTTTTCAGGCAGTGTAAGTCTTGAAACTCGTGATTCGATCAAGAAGCGAGGGAACGATTTCTAGATCTATGCTAGTTAAAATCATGGCACCTCGGAATAGAGATAGAACGCGCGCAAATTATTCGTTTCCACCTGACTTCATTGGCGGGCGGCTATTAATTCATTTCGAGTTTTTGTCTGATTGTTTGATGACCACTTTCTTAAAACTAAACTCTTTGATCTTATCTGGGATAAAGAAGAAAATACAACCTGATTCCCCAGTCAAGAAAGCCAATGGGAACAAACCTAAAATAGTTAAGGGACCAATTTACTTTCGCTTTCTACGCATAGTAAGTAACACGTATGTGAACCGACAATTATTCAAAATTCTAAGTACCCCTCAGGCTATCAGGACATCGTTAAGGTTCATCGCACAGAAGAAGGGGGATTGTAAGAGAATTGAGATCGTTCTCTGTTGACGGATAGGTTGTTTCTTGTGCTCATCAGAGGATAACCTTTGTTATTAGAAAACAAGATTTTAATGAACAAGGTGCGTATTCGTAAACAACCACAGGCGACCCATGGCCAAGCTCAGTGAACATGGCCGACAAAAATGGGAATCCCTATAAAAAGCTTGAGGAGATAATTATATGAAAAAAATCTCAATTAACAAGCCTAACCTTATTGGGTAGCTTCCTTCCTGTGTGGCTATTTTCCAGATCCGACGCCATTTTTCAATTTCTCAGTTGTCAACGTTTATAATAAAATCCTAAGGCCGGAGACTGAAGTCTCAGGAGCCACCAATTTTAGTCAAATATTCCTGGATAAAATGTTCCCACGGTCACAATTCCACATCACAATCAATTGACCCACTATCAACGCAATAGCAGTCCTGCGAGCAACGTCAGACGATGAATATTGCAACAAAACAGCTTTCGAAGGCGGTGCTTTATCACCAAAGTTGCTACGACTTCGACCGACTTTTTCGAAAAGTGGGACCCAGGGAAATAAAGAAATTAGCGTTTGACAAACTACGGTCTGCCACTCCGGTAAGGGTCAGTTTGATCAACGGTCGAAGCCGTGGCAACTTTGGTGATAAAGCACCGCCTTCGAAAGCCGTTTTGTTGCAATATTCATCACCTGAAGTTGCTCTCAGGACTGCTATTGCGTTGATAGTGGGTTGAGATGAAAGTTCAATCTTTGTCAATTGATTGTGATGTGGAATTGTGACCGTGGGAACATTTTATCCCGGAATATTTGACTCAAATTGGTGGCACCTGAGAATTCAGTCTCTGGCCTTGGGATCTTATTATCAAGGTCGGGCCGACCCTGTATTATAACCGTTGACAACCGAGAAATTGAAAAATGCTCAAATCGCGCCAGATCTGGAAAATCAATAAGGTTAGGCTTGTTAATTGAGATTTTTTTGCTACAATTATCTTCTTAAGCTTTTTATTGGGATTCCATACAAGTTCTTATATTTTTGTCGGCCATGCTCACACTGAGCTTGGGACTTGACATTCAGTTCACGAATACATGAATGTAAAGTTTTGACGCTAAATCATTAACAGGCTAAATTTTAAAAGTGAATTTTTAAAATAGCCGATAAGCTTATGACTATGGTGGTCCCTGATTTGTGTTTAAACTTTCGCAGCTGCCTTTGTCTTGCAAACTGCGTGATGGTCCAATCTGTAAACTGTCGGACAAAAGATTATGTCCTCAATAATAATCTGTGACACTTGCGACACCATTTGTTGAACATATTACCAGTTTAGATATAATCTGTGCAAAGAGTCATAAACATACTTGAACCCCATAAACGGACAAATGAGTGGACTTTGAGGGAGTTTCTGTCTATTAAAATTGACGGGATTAAAAGATCTTTTTCGCGGAAAAAAAGTTGAATGCGAAGAATCCATATTGGACAGACATCACGCAACCTGTGGTCTGCAGTGTGAACTTTCCTCTTTAGAATGTATTTCTGTTTCTTATCTCTCTTCGGAACAGCCTTTCCTGAGCGAAAGACAAAAACATTTTTTTGTTTTATGAGAATTTAATGTTTCGTTCTTTGTCATCACTTTCTTTGTCTGCGGTTGACTGACCACCTGATGAAAGACAAATTGTGATATTTATTAGCATATTTAGTTACCAAGCTCTTATTGCATATTAATTATATTTGTTGTAACTTTGTTTTCCCCGTCTAGGGGACCAGCTTGTTTGTACCAGATCCATATTATAAGCATGATGCATGCTAAAATCGCCTGTGTCTACGGCAGAAAATGATTCCAAGTTCTTATGAGCCTATAGGATCAGACTTTCCCATCGAAAGCGACCAAGTTCTCGAGTCAAGCACGGTTGGCAGCTCAGAACAATCAAAATGGCGGAGAGCTTTCTCAGGACTACGCCAATTAGACAAGAGTTTTTTTGTTTCAAAGGCCTTCTACTTCTTCTTCTACACGGCTTTGGGGACCCTTTTCCCATTTTTCAGTTTGTTCTATAAGCAGCTATGGCTAACTCCAGGTCAAATTGGACTGTTGCTCGCTTTGAGACCAGCTGTAAAACTCGTGTGCTTGCCGCTGTGGAAAATGGTGTCAGACAGGTACAGCAAACCCAAAGTGGTCTATTTTATCTCAATTCTTGGATGGATTATAGGTTATTTCGGGCAATCGTTCGTTTATCCCTCGAATTTACCATGTTATGGATATTCGAATGAAGGATTAATCATTCAGAACAGTGTGTCTCCTTTATCCCCACCAAATCAATTTAACTCAAGCACCGCCAGTCCGGAGAAGAACATTACATTGCGAGGAGTTTTTCTGGATTCAGATCTTCCTCGCTCGTTTCAAAAATGGGATCCTAGAATTTATCGGAACTTAAACAACAGAGGGAAACAAAATGAACTTTTATTAAGCGATGGTAAATCGACGAAAAGGAAGGAAGTTTCTCAAGCGTTACTTTCACAATTGGATGGTCGCGATGCAAATTCAAAACATGTAAATTCAGAAAAAGAAATATCCGGGCAACGAGGTGAGACTGTTGCAAGCTCATCCCCCAACGAGAAACTTGGAGACACACCGAGCAATAAGCTATCATTTGAGGATTCACGCGATAACGCTAAAGGCGATGCCTTTCACAACGAGGGCGAAATGAAAAGTCAACTCTTGGCCGATTCAACATCATATCAAATAATAGAAAAGAACGGCTCCGATGTGATCAAACCGTACGAGAAAAGTGGCGATGTGACCCCGAGCCCAAGACCTCTTAATGATTTCCGTGTCAAATTCAACGCGTGGATTTTTCGATGCCTGATCCTGATCGTTATTTTGACTGAAATCATCACCACGCCAACGCCTATGCTGGCTGATAGCGCCATTGTCCAATCTCTAGTCGAAACTAAAAGTGAGTACGGCAAACAAAGGTTATTTGGCTCGCTGGGTCTCGGCCTTGCCGCAGTTCTTGTTGCAGTGTGGGTTTCCGTGTTCACCAGCTGTCTTCATACAGACACCATCAATTACCTGCCTTGTTTCTACTTGTTTGAGATTGCCATTGGAGCCACTGTATGGGTGTCACTGTTTGTCAAGTTCGATCGACCACTTGGCGAAGAGAACGTTGGATACGAATTCCTGGAGGCCATGCGGATGTTTAAGACCTTTAGAAATGGCGTGTTCTTGGTGACCCTGTTCTCGTTTGGCTTCTTTCATAGCCTACACTACTCGTTTCTGTTCTGGTATCTTCAGGATCTTGGTGGTACACCTGTACTATTTAGCATCATTTTGTTAATGTATTGCCTTGCGGAAGTAGTCACCTACTTCCTGTCCGGACACTTGGTGGATGCCATCGGTCAACAGGGTATGATCTGCCTTGCTTTTGCATGCTACACTGCTAGATTCCTTATGTACACCTACCTGACCGATCCATGGTTTGTGATTCCAATGGAGTTGGTACAAGGAATTACATATGGAGGAGTATGGTCAATTGCTGCTGTTTATGTAAATGCACCACCAGGTGAGATCATTGTGTCTTTAGAGGGTTTAATTTGCAGATCAAACGACCAAATAATTGAGGAACTCTCATATTGAGGCAGTGTGGCCCAGTGGTTAGGGCGCTTGCCTTGAGATCCGGAGATCCCGGGTTCATAACCCGCTCTGACCACTCGTTGAATTTGATCCTGGTAGTCCCAGGTTCACCTTCCCAGCTTGTAAATAGCGAACTGGTTTGCCTCCAGCCAGTTGGGATTCTTAACAGTTGTTGTTGCTGTTGTTGTGTTCCATCATTTCGTTGTGTTTCCTTGGCCCTGAAAAGCCCCTATGGGGAGTGGTCAATTAAGTATGTATTGTATTGTATTGTATTGTAGCGGCAGACTTATTGTCTCACTGATGGATCAACTGAATGACTAACTTACTGACCGACTGACTTACTATCTGATTGACAGATTGACCGACTGGCTAAATGATTGACTGATAGAAACAGCAAAAGAACAAATGGTCTTATGGCCATAGTTGCACTCCTCCCCTCTTTCCTTGGAATTGCTGGATTGTTTTTTGGTTGTTACTTTTCATTTTGAAGCCTAAATTCCTTTTCCTCTTGCAGAAGCAACATCCATGGTTCAGAGCATTCTTCACGGAAGCTACTGGGGCATAGGAATGGCATTGGGCTCAGCAATCAGCGGTGTTATTATTGATGCTGTAGGGGCACGCACCCTCTTCCTCATCGCGGCAGGAGTCACTTTCATGTTGTGCATGTTTCACTTGGGAATTGACATTTTCAACAAAATGAAATCTTTGGAAGAGGAACAAGAACGGAGACTGGCAGCAAGCCGTGGGGAGACCACGAGAAAGGGCAAGAAAAAAGAGAAAGACAAAGATTTCATTGGGGCGGCGGCTGCTCCCCTGGTGCCTTGCCTTCTCTATGGAAGATAAAAGCCAATTTTGTGCCCATGCAATAGCCCCCGAATACAAAATTGGCTCAGAATTTCTTCTTCTTTAACTTGTAATTTAATCGTGGAGGACATAAGTACGTTAAGTCGAATTCCAGGTTCCTTTCACATTCCCTGTTTTCCTCGGGCCTTTATTCCTTTTCGTCCAATTTTCGCGCATCTGGCGGGCGCAAAGGACCGCAATACGTGTTGACGAAGTCACAATTGCTTTGCTGTTACTTCATTTTCCGATAATATAGTGTTTTCAAGAGAATAAAATGTGGAAATGCAAAGCCAAATCGAACGTAAAATACGTCTCCCCTCCGTCAATTTAAAACTTCTATAGAATTTCAAAGAATCCTCCTTTCCGCCTCCTCTTCGTCTTTTCCTTACATCAGAAAACTAAAGGATTTTCGTGTTGTTCACAAAGAATCGCAAATATTACATTTTTTGAACGAACTAGTGCAAATATACACTTCTATCATATCATTTTCCTATCATCTCTTGATAGGCAACATGGACTATTTCAACAATGTAGTAGGTTTTTTCAGGCTTATTGAAGTCTAACGAAACCGCAGTTGATTATTCAAATGAACAGTATTGATCAAAGACATCATGAAATTTACGTGGTGTAGGAACGTGACAAGTTTTCTTCGTTGTAAGGTGTCATCCGTCTGTTTAATCACAAGTTTGTCCCACCTTGGACGAACCATCTAACTTTTGCCCAGAGTGACCCAAAGAATAAATCTTATTTGAAACGATGTACACTTATTTAAAAATCTAAAATTGGTTATACTATCTTAACACACGTAAATGTAGGAGAAAATATTTTTATTAGCCAGTATCACCAGCCAGTAAAACTCTTCGTTTGTCCCCCCAAAATTTTGCATAAGCATTGTTTTCATTTCTCGTCCCAAGAGTCCACTTTCCTTTTGTTCCCAATAGAAACTGGAAACAATGCTTATACAAAATTTTGGAGGGGCAAACAAAGAATATGATCGTATTTTTCAGGGGCCGATCTAGGAAGGAAGGGTGGGGGGGGGGGGGGGGGGCGAAGAAATTGCGGCGAGAGCGCACCTGTTTTTGATATTGGCTGTATGGTAAAATGTCTGGTAATTTATCCGGTTGGTGGGGCCGAGGATCCTCCTTTTGATCAATCGAGGCCTGAGATATAAGTTTGTGACTAGTTAATAGAAATAAAACTAATCTTACCAAATTTTTGTTGGTTTTCTTTTACGTGGGGATGGGAGGGAAATTTAAATCCCCTATAAGAGTGTTGTCTCGTTTTGCACCGGAGCAAGTCATGTCACTGCATACAATCGAAAGTACCATTGACTTGCGGCTGTGGAAACTAGTACAATAATATCAATTTCCAAACTCAATAGTGCATTCGGTGGTTCTGTCCACGGCAAATAACACGTTCAAACTTCGCACGAGGGAGAGCTAATAATTCATGCCAGCCCACATATGTAAAGAGAGCACGAACCATTGTTAATTAACAATCAGACCCGTAGCCCTTGAGGGCGAAGGGTCTAATTGTTTTAGTATCACCTAACTAGTCGGGCAGAAAAGGCAATAATAAAGTTAGCAAATGCAAGTTGAAGAAATATTTATTTGGGGTTAAAACGAAAGAAAGCGTCACGCTTTTCGCTACTCGAGAACTATTACTAATAGTCCCTCTAGTAGAGTAGCCAATTAAAATGCAGGATTTGCATTAGTCCACTAGTTGGTTGATACTAACAGTTGTTAGCTATTCTTAAGACGTCTATTGTTTATTTCCACATATGGTGATGAGGGAGTCGATTGGGATTCAGGTTACGGAAGCTCTAGATCTTTGAACAACAATGGCTCTAAATTAGCTAACATCTTATCATATGATTTTAGTCCCCCACGTTGGTCCAGGATGGCGATACTTTGCATGACGTCACCCATAGTTGTCAATGGAGAAACAAAGGTTTATTGACTCTTGAAACAATGAATACTATGTGGGCGGTCGGCAGATTTGAAAATCAAAATAACTTTGTTGTAAATACCTCTTACTAACCGAGTTCGAGGTCCGTACTGTAAGTTACGGACCGAGTTTTTTCCCGTTGATTTATGGCCCAAGAGCGAAGCGCGCGGGCCATAAATCAACGGGAAAAAACGAGGATCCGTAACTTACAGTACGGATCAAGAAAACGAGGTTAGTAAGATATTTATTATATCTCTGAGGTTAACCGGCACGCGACCAAGGAAACTAGACAAAGTGAAGCGGAAGGTTCAACTGCCACAAAGAATGCCGTGCCAAAATCCCAAAAACTAAATCTTCTTGGCTGTTAAGTTTGAAATAGTTGCTTGCAAGATTCAAACAGTTTTCAGTACAAGTTTATGCAACAGAAATGACATGAAAGACTCGCTAGATGATGTTTGGTTGAAATTTTAAATTTAGCGGGCTGTACAGCGGACCGTACTGTAGAATACGGCCAGCTAATTTAGCCAATTACAGCGCGCGTACTATCTGAGAGATATAATAAATATTTGTAAATATTGCACACGGCTATAGAAAATGAATAAGTAAACGGATCCATTCAGGTGATGGCAGTGGAGGGAAAACTATTTGATGCTACCTGATGGGAATTTAAACTTGTTTTCCCATCAAACGTAATCAGCAAAACAATTCTTTCCTGAGATTGCTCTGGACATTCATCACTTCATACCACCGGAATCAAAGGGTACTTCACCAGAGAGGTTACTGACGAGTGAAGAGGTATAATGTTATTTGTTACGAAGTCATTAACAAGCTAATGTAAAGTAATGCCTTCAACCAATCACAATACTTTTACAAAGCACAAAACCATCAAATTTACTCCCACCTATTCTTGTACTGTTGGACGTTAACATATTAATTCCATCCATGCCCGATGGGAATCCGATAGAGCGGGTCTCAACGAGTAAATTGTGGTAAATATACATCAACATCTCCATCTAAATAGGCCATTTCCGAGTTCATGTCTGCCTCCCCTTCAAATACGAGTTTAGTGCGAAGTATTTGTGATGGTAATTAGTTCTACTTTACATGAATGAATGAAAATTAATTTTCATAGGAAAAACTTCGCACCTAGACTCGCTTTGAAGAGGAGGCAGTCATGATCTCGGAAATGGCCCATTGACAAAGGTTGCCAAATCTTGTCAAAGTTTAACGCCGGGCATGCAAGTAAGGGTTTTCTCTACACCCAAATCTGTCTACTCAAAGCAGAAAACTAGACAATTCAAGGCCGTTAAAAAACGGAGGAAAATCAGAACTTGGAAAACACGAAGCCAACGATCATGGTCAGCAGAACATATACAGGAAGTACAACTTTGTGTCCAGTCCCTTTGGAGTGAGTCTCGGTCCACTTGACCTCGTGTGCATCGCTGAGGTGAAGAGAAAGACCAGAGATTTTCAGAACCTTTAAAAAACAAATGATGATGTCAGTTACAGTGATTTCGTCTTTCTGAAGCTATTTAACTCATCATAATCAACAGATCGGCAACAACGTTACTGCAACCCACCGATTAGAACAAAAAAATATGAGCGTGCCGTGAAAAACGCGTGTCAGCTGAGCGAGTCAACACAATTCGTTTTTACCTGACAATCATCAGGCGTAGAAAAGCAAGAACGGAAACAAATTACTTTCAGCTTCAATTTAAAATAGATTTAGTTTAATTTAGTTACCTTGCTGTCTTTGTCAAAGCTGGCCTTGTCTTTTATATCCACTCGGTCAATGCTCACGGACTCAATACCATCCACATCAAGTCCGAACACTTTGATAAAACCCCACTTGGGAAGATCTGGGGCTGAATAGCCATTCTTTTCGACAGAGAATTTTATGCCAGTCTAAAACAAAATAAAATGTTATGAAGGGATTTATTCCAGTATCGATGGCGACTAAAGGATACTCGGAAAACCAGGAATGCACTAAAATCCGAAACACCGAAACGGAACCACCGGGACGAAACCACCGGGAACCATCGAAACGAAGCCAGGGAGACACCGAAACACCAAACTAAAACCACCGGAACACACGAAACAGCTATAAAAACTTGAACAAAACCATCGAAACAGACTCGATTGAAGTATAAAATTTGACCTCCGGGCTGATTGTCGCTTATACTATTAATAATTTCTCGAATGGTTTCCTTCAAGTTTCCTGATTCAGTTGCTCTTTATGCACAATCTTTGCAGATTCCCTAAGCACACCAGAAGATTCTTTCATTTCATTATTTTTCACACAATGATGCGCACATGGCGAGCAAGTGAAAACGAGGTTGGAACAGTGCAAAGACCAAAGCAACAAACAAAAATACGAGGAGACAAAGTAAATAAAGAATGTTAATGCATTTGTAAATTATTGTATTATTGAAATGTACTTGCATTGTGTGCTTGTGTAGAAGGGAACAACTTTGAACAAAACGACTAATTTTACTTACAGTGAAACTACATCACATCACGAGTGTTCCCGCGTGTGTTCCCGCGAAAGGACTTGATGAATGAAAGAGCTACCATAATGCTTAGCGGGCTGTAGCTTATGGCCGCTTGACTTCCGTAATGGTGCGCGTTACAGTTCAATTCGATCACCAAAATATTTAATTATTATAATGCTCATCTTGTTTCCTGGGTCTTCGGAGTGTGTAATTTGAGGCACCGTCTTATTTCCACTTAGATATGTGGGGCGATTAGAAACAATAGCGGCCGTCGAAGTGAATTAGGGGCGGGGAGGGGGGATACATAACTAGCATAATAATGACAGAAAAACGAAACTTCAGAGTCAAGAATGCGACATACAGACAAGCAGTTTCAATGGAAGAGGGAACGCTGGCGTATAGTGAAGCAGAGCCAAACAGAGCAGGGCGGGGTGACATCAACCTCATACCCAGGGCGCTTTTTTCCTGGCCAAAGCCAGGGAAAAGCGCCCTGGGTACGAGGTTGGGGTGACATGGAGTACAAAACGAATCAGCAGAAATCGTAACCCGAATCGCAGCAAAAATCGCCCGTCTAAACAGGCCTTAAAAGGACAGAAAGAAAAAGTCTGTTCAAAATAAAACTATAAAGAGAAACAAGAAAATAATAAACTGGTTCTAAACTGACGATGATGGTCATTTCTATCCGACGCTAAGAAATCAAATGGCGGGTGTAATTATTGTAATGAAAGATAAAGGAATTATTTCTTACCCCATCGCAAGATAGTTTTATGAGCAGATATTTCTCTTTTACCAAAGTGTCTAATGGAAAAAAAAAAGAAAGAAAATATGTCACTATAAAATAATAAAATAGTGTTTGTTCATCAGGTTTCCCCCTATGTGGGTGGACCCGGGATTAAGTCAAGAGAGGTTCGGAGAATTAGGCGATCCCTTCTATGAGGGTCTGGGAGCATGCCCAGTATATAAGTGATTTTAAACGGTCAGTGTTGGAAATGTGAATTGAGTCTGGGTTAATATCTCTGAAACTCTCGGGTTTTGTGCTATTTCAAACAAAAACTTTGCTTATGTAAGCATGTGTTTAAACGATTTTAGCTTAGGAGGGCACGACGGAACAACTCGAGTCACTTCTGGATCCGCACAAGGTTTTTCGTTTCTCGTCCATTTTATCTTAAATCGTGGATTCGCTTTTTTCACCAATCCCATAATACAGTTCATTTTGTGGGGAGTGGAAGGGGGGAGGTATTTGCATTAAAACAATGGATATTTTACCCAAGAGTAAATAATTTGTACTGTTTTTATGTAAAGACCCCCTAAAATGTATTGCATTATGGGATGGTGAAAATAGTCAATTGACTTGTCGACATCCCGGGTGTTAACGAGTCTTGTTCATCTTGTTTAAGTAAGCGGTGTAGCGCCGATACAAAGGAATAACAACTGACTTTTAGATTATTGTTCTCTTTAAACTTAATTACTTAATTTAGTCATAGTTCAATATGTAAAGGTAAACTCTATGTATATAGTTTTTTTCCCTGAGAGTTCTGTATGCGTCGTTTCTACGAGCTGTTACCGTTCATCTTCTGTGAACTTTTGTTTTTTATTCGGCACGGTTATGTAAGTATATTCGTCGTGCTCATTTTGTGTATTTTCATTGCTATTTGGTTGCGTACATTTCACTTATAATTTTGAAATTTCTGTTTCTTTTCAGTTGAATCGCACACGCTTACGTACCGACACTTATTTAAGTCCTTTAATTTGCATTTATGGAATAAAGTATTTTTCAGTGGTGAATTCAATCTGTGGCGGATGATTGTGGTTCTGGTTTCTGTAGCGGCTTGGGCCGTCTACTAGCGGTAAGGGACCGTTCATTATTTATTGGAGGGGGGGGGGGGGGCTGGGTGATTTTAGGGGGGGGGGGGCGGATATTTTGGCCACAAAAAAAGGGGGCGTCTGGAGTAATTGCTGAGTTATGGAGGGGCCTTGAAATTTTAAAAAGGTCAATGTTTAAAATGGAGAAGTTAACCTTTTAAAAAATGGTATTACTCAAAACACTACTAAAACTCTATCTTAATTATACACAACTATTTACAGCAATGCAACAGTAACTGAACTATTATTAAATTGTATAGTTGTTACCCCAGTTCTACAAGTGCAGCAGTGCATCACGAAACCACAAAACTTATATTAAAATCTACTACAGATGTATATTATTAAGTGGTTGAGCTGTTCTGCGAAATAAAGAAAACCATATAAGAGAAGTGTGACATTCTAGGTGTATATGTACAGTAAATGTGAACATTTTTTATAACTACGTTAATAAATAAAAAGTCTAGTCTCCTGGAAAATGTATTCATTAATCATCATCTTAATCGCTATTGTCATCAATAGCGACTGGTTTGAGGCTGGTGCCACCGAGCTTGAGCCCGTCATTGCCGCCAAGCGAGCCGTTCTTCTTGCCTACAAGAAAGACCCCTCAGCAAAGACGCTTGCAGAACTCCGTGCTGCACGCAGCGAAGCTCAGAGGATTGCCAGGCGCTGTGCCAATGACTACTGGTTGAATCTTTGCCAAGACATCCAGCTTGCCGCCGATCTAGGCAACGTCCGTGGGATGTATGAGGGAATGAAGAAGGTGTTCGGCCCAAGTGCCATCAAGACTGCCCCACTCAAGTCAGCTGACGGCGACATCATCAAAGACCGCAGCAAGCAGATGGAGAGATGGGCGGAACACTACCAAGAGCTCTACTCAAGGGAAACCATTGTGACCAATACAGCCCTTGAGAACACCCTTCTGCTGCCCATGATGAACGAGCTGGATGAACCACCAACCATTGAAGAACTCCGCAAGGCCATTGACTCCCTTTCCAGCGGCAAGGCCTCAGGTAGTGACAACATACCCCCTGAAGTCGTCAAGGCCGCAAAGGAGAGCTCCCTCCTACAGCACCTTCACGAGCTTCTAATGCAGTGCTGGGAGGAAGGAGCAGTGCCCCAAGACATGCGAGACGCCAAGATCATCACGCTCTACAAGAACAAGGGCAAGAGGAGTGACTGCAACAACTACCGAGGCATCTCTCTCCTGAGCGTTGTCGGCAAGGCCTTTGCCCGGGTGGTTCTCAACAGACTGCAACTTCTCGCTGAGCGTGTCTACCCAGAGGCGCAGTGCGGCTTCAGGGCCGCCAGGTCAACCATCGACATGGTGTTCTCAGTGAGGCAGCTGCAGGAGAAATGCCGGGAGCAGAGAAAACCCCTGTACCTGGCCTTCATTGACCTGACCAAGGCCTTTGACCTGGTTAGACGTGAAGGACTGTTTGCCCTCCTCCAGCGGATTGGATGCCCCCCCAAGCTTCTGAGCATGATTGTATCCTTTCACCAGGATATGCGTGGGACCGTTCAATTTGACGGATCCTGCTCGGAACCCTTCCCCATCAAGAATGGAGTGAAGCAGGGCTGTGTCCTTGCTCCAACCCTCTTTGGCATCTTCTTCTCTCTGCTCCTCTCCTATGCTTTCCGGGACTCTGAAGACGGAATCTTCATCCACACTAGGAGTGATGGAGGCCTCTTCAATCTGTCACGTCTCCGGGCAAAGACAAAGGTGCAGAAAGTGCTGATCAGAGAGCTCCTCTTCGCTGACGATGCTGGAATAGCAGCCCACTCGGAGGCAGCACTGCAGCGGCTCATTGACAGCTTTGCAGCTGCCTGTACAGAGTTCGGCCTCACCATCAGCCTGAAAAAGACACAGGTCATGGGTCAAGACGTCAGCAACGACCCGAGCATCTCGATCGGCGACCACACCCTCGAAGTGGTGGACATGTTCACCTACCTCGGGTCCACCATCTCCAGCAACCTCTCCCTTGATGCAGAGCTGAACACGAGGATTGGCAAGGCAGCAACAGCATTGGCCCGCCTGACAAAGAGAGTGTGGGACAACACCATGCTCTCCACAAACACCAAGATGAGAGTCTACCAGGCCTGTGTACTGAGCACTCTCCTCTACGGCAGTGAAGCATGGACCCTCTAATCCTACCAGGAACGCAGGCTCAATGCTTTCCACATGCGCTGCCTCCGCAGACTCCTTGGCATCACCTGGCAAGACCGCGTCACCAACATCGACGTCCTGGCCAAGGCAGGGATGCCCAGCATATTTGCCATCCTGACCCAGAGACGTCTGCGCTGGCTTGGCCATGTCACTCGAATGGATGACGGCCGCATCCCCAAAGACATGCTGTTTGGGGAGCTGGCCACTGGCACCAGACCCACAGGACGTCCAGCCCTCCGCTACAAGGATGTGTGCAAGCGTGATCTGAAGGCTGGTGGGTTCAACCCCTCCGACCTAGAGTCAGCAGCCTCGGACCGATCTGGCTGGCGGTCCACCACACAAGCAGTCATCAAGGAAGCAGAGGAGAGGAGAGCAACCCGCTGGGAAGAGAAACGCCTTCGCAAGGAGCAGCTGCTACAGTCAGCCCCATCCCAGACAGGAAGACAGGAGCCGGTCTTTACCTGCAGCAGATGCAACAGGCAATGCAGGTCCCGCATCGGCCTTTACAGCCACACCGGCGCTGCAACACAAAGTGACAAGCCTGGGCGCAGTCTACCATGGTCTCTCGAGATCGACGGAGCCATCAATCGCTATTGTCATCACCATCATGGTTGCCATCATCGTCGCCATCATAGTCATCATCATTTAATATGATGACTGGTATATGAAATGAATCATATATGAACTGCGGATATAAAATCAAGTGAAGCTATGATATTCACAGTTATGAACGCAATTTTTACAATTGCGTAGAGAAGATTGCGTTCATAACTGCGAAGATCATAGCTTCACTTGATTTCATATCCGCAGTTCATATATGATTCATTTCATATACCATTCATCATTGATTCATTCCTCACGGGACCATTAGAACCCACAAATGACCAGTTGCCAACATCAGTGGCTTCATAGCTTAGTTGGAAAGAGCGTCGCACCGGAATCGCGAGGTCACGGGTTCAAACCCCATTGAAGTCCTGGATTTTTCAGGTTTCTCTACGCTAATGCTAAAATTGCGTTCATAACTGCGAAGATCATGGCTTCACTTGATTTCATATCCTCAGTTCATATATGATTCAATTCATATGTCATTTCATAAATGATTCATTCCTCACGGGACCATTAAAACCCACAAATGACCAGCTCCCAACGTCAGTGGCTTCATAGCTCAGTTGGTTAGAGCGTCGCACCGGAATCGCGAGGTCACGGGTTCAAACCCCGTTGAAGTCCTGAATTTTTCAGGCTTCTCTACGCAAAAATTGCGTTCATAACTGCGAAGATCATAGCTTCACTTGATCATTTAATTGATCATTTAATATCGTCATCGTCATCCTCATCATCATCAGATGACACATCGGATGGCGAGCTACACCCCCAGTTAATAAACCCCCCTCTCCCCCCCCCCCCACCTCCGATAAATAATGAACGGTCCCTAAGGGTTTTGTTTGAAATTTCACTTTCTGTAGGTTATCATATGGGCAACGAGTGATCATGAAATATGTGATTACTTTGAGGGACGTGGATACTTCGTTTTCTCTTACCGTCGCTTACACCGGCTCCCAAGCAGATGTCATTGATTTAGGGCGTGGCCTTTTGACTTACATTACGATTATCTATCGATAGGCAACAGCTATTAGAGTTCTATTACTGTTTATCAGTGTCGTCCAATGGAAAAGAACGTTGTTGTTATTAATCAATGGCCTTACTTAACACCGCGTACCAATCATGTTTCAAAATCATCGCTGTTGTAAGCCCCTGTCTTCTTGTATTTAGCCTTCACATGGATGACTCCTCCCAGATTTCTCAGTCTTTTTTTCCCAATATGAATCACGAAACAAACTCACCAATGGATTCACCATCGTCCCAGAAAAGCTCTCCCTGAGCCTTCCCGTCATCTCCAAGCGCCACAGTTAGACCAACTGGTTTCTTACGGCTGCAAAATCAACAGTAAAGTATCGCCAATTTTTAGATCGATAACCCAGAAAGAATGTTAATTGTGAACTGTGAAGTTACCTGAACGCAGTATTATTGGCAGGTTCCTGAGTAGGAATAATATGACCTCCTCGAATATGAAGTGGGATGTGATCGAGTGGAGCGTTAAGTGTCACGTATTTCTTTCGACTTTGTGTCTCCTTGCCCTGCAATTACACCTGCAAAGTTAGTGCTGAAAGCAGCGTATCTGGTGACTTACTTGGCAATCGTTTTCAACACTGAAATTACTTCAGTTCTGAATGTTATTGTATTCGTCCCTGATGATGGGAAAACACAACAAGAACGGAACGTCTCTGTTTTGTCTGGGATCAACTAGTACACGTCTAGCGCAATGCTCTTTCGATCGTGTCGAAGACCGATCGCAACCTTGCCCTATCACGTGACTTCTCCACGTCCTTTTCCCAACACGTGACATCTCTAACATTTTCACCACCACATCCCCGTTGCCAGGCGAAAGCTAGGGGAGATTGCGATACTCAACAAAACTTGTACATATACTATTACTCTTAGGGCTTAGTTGAATAAATCAACATCAGAAGGAACATTTGATGATGGACGGATTAGTAACCTTGCCTGAGATTCCCAGCTGAACTTCGACATTCTTTGTGTCTTTCTGAGACTACGTTTCTCGCAACTTTCTAAATTAGCCAGTATCAAAAATACCATAATACTATATGTTTGTTCCTCCAAATTTTTACATAAGCATTATTTTATTTTCTCTTAGGACTTACAATGGTCCCAAGAGAAACTGGAAACAATGCTTATGCAAACTTTTGGAGGGACAAACAAAGAGTATTATGGTATTTTTGATATTGGCTAATATGCCTTCACTTAACATTCGACCCTTGCAATTATGCAGGTTGTTTGCCACACGAACACCTACAATCGTGGCCAAAATATCTTGAGATATTGATATATATTGATATATATAGTAATGAGCGCAAAATCACTTCAATCAAAGGAGTATCTTACATTTTCTAATAATTTTCCTCACGTCGGCCTCAAGTGCTCCCAACCCCCCCTCCCCCCCCCCCTTCCTTCCACCCCAATCACAAGCAATGCTGCTGAGGGCAACTCGGCCAGCTTTTCTGATGTTTCCAGAATTCAATTCAACATGGTAAGGAGGGAAGGGGAAAAAGTTATGCGCATGTTTAGAAACCGTTCGTGCTTTATTGACTTCATTGTCAAAAGAGAGAAGTCATCCCAGCACTTATCTGGACAATTTAATCAATTGTCTCTTAAAGACACCTGAAAACTTCAGGTTGCTTAAACGAGATTCGAACCCATGACCTCTGCGATGCCGGTACAATGCTCTACTTACTGAGCTATGAAGCCATTTAGTTGGGATCATGCGCTCCTCCAACAGTTTTGTTCAGGATAGTAGTTCAATGGCTTAATCTCTAACGAGTCTCCTGTGACTGAATGGGAGAGCATGCGAACTAATGATGATGATAATGACGATGATGAAAATCAACTTTAGTGACAAGTCTTGTGGCGCGGGAGCACTAAAATCATGTCTGCGTCATCTTCAAAGCGAGTCTAAGTCCGAAGTTTTTCTTTTGAAAATTCGTTTCCATTCATATGTAAAGTACAACTAATTAGCATCATAAAAAAATTCGCAAGTAGACTCGCATTGAAAAGGAGGCAGACATGAACTCGAAAATGGCCTATTTGGCACACGTACTGGACCAGGAGATGGGCACACGTACTGGACATAGAAATTAAATCAGTTTCACTCGAATCAGATCAAACATTGGTTTTTTGAAGAGAGAAGAAAACCGGAGCCTGACCCTGAGAAACACCTCTCAGAGTAGAGAAGAGAACCAAAAACCTCAACCCACATGCGACGCGGATTCTGGGAGTCGAACCCGGGCCACACTGGTGGGAGGAGAGTGCTCTCATCACTGCGCCATTTCTGCTGCTTCCCAATCGGAAGGTCACAGATTGAAATCCTGTTAGGAATCTCCAACTGGTGTCAGAACGAAAATCCATCATATCTACTTCCCAATTTCTTACCGTGTAATAATCATACCAACGAGAGTCTGGAAGATACGCTTCAACACTCGTTTTTCCCTGCAAAGCATACAAAAACCGAATAATACTTTTTCTGAATTCTTTCCGTCAATTAAACGTTTCCAAGGAATGTTAAAATAATGTAATACAATGTGAAAGCAATAGGTGTTTTCTGCTAGTACCTCATCTAAAACAGGAGATATCAGCAAGCTTGAACCCCAAAGGAACTGGCGATCGATATCCCACGTGACTTTATCTTTCGGGAACCTGTCAATCATAATACATTTTTACCACTGACTTTTTTTTCACGAAATCTTATTTTCACTACGTAATAGAAATGAAACTAAACACAGTTCAGGAGTTGCTATGATCTTAGCAGACGAGGATAAGCTTTGACGGAGCTCGTAGTGACTGAAAACGGGAGAAAAACTTAGAAAGATTATGTTCGAAATCCGTGGGTTTAGTTATCCAGAGCACGTCTATATGCGTTGGGCCTTGCTCGGTGTTCAGAGAAATTTATTCAATTTTTTGTCCCAGACTTGTTTTATGAACATTGTTGGCGTGAACATTTGCAAGCCACAAATTTCCCCAACACCTGTTTCGAGCGTTTGCAAAGGCCGTTTAAACGTTGGTATGATCCTGTCCACAACTTCGTTCCCAGGCCCTTTCCAGTTCGTTTTGTGACAAAGTCCTGTAATCAAGGTATTCACTCACTCGTGCATTAGAGGCCTGATCACAGTGGATCCGTCCATGTTTGCTTTGTAAAACAATGTGTAAAGGTATGGCAATAATCTGTAACGTGTCTCTAGAACTTTACGAGCATCCTTCGCAAATTCAGCGCCAAAAGCGGTGGGATCTTGAGCCTGGAAAAGTCAAATATGTAGAAACAATAAACTGCCGAATAAAGAAAATTGATCCATTTCTATAATGTTCTTCTTTATGCTCTCCAAATGACTTCTGTGTTTTTATTCCTCTTAAAGAATGAACCAATTGTTAACCAATGAAAAATACAGTCAATGTTTAGACTCCCGGTGCTAGCCAGAGTAAGATATTCTAAACTACAGCAATCATCGTGAAATTCTGCTTGTTTTAATCCAAGTTCAATTAATGCTTACAACGGTTACCTTGTTTCCGAATCCGTTGTGATTCCTGGAGAAAGGATAAAACGCTCCAAGCTGTGTCCACCGAAGGCACATCTCGTTTGACGGATGATCAAAGAAACCGCAGACATCGGCTCCAATCTCAAAGAGGAAGAAACCAAAGGTACAGTTCACATTGTAACCAGGTGATACTGCAACCAGACACAGTCTGATGCTACTCTGGTTTGAATCAATTTGAATTCAGCTTAGAAAGTTACGATTCTAAGCAACAGGGTCTCGGAATCGTAACTTTCTAAGCTAAATTAAATTTATTCAATCCATGCAGAGTAGCATCAAGCTATATCTGAAACAATCTCCATGTATTTCACATTAAAGTGCACGTAAACTCAAATAAAGTTCTTCTAGAATAGAGAATAGACCCATGCTTCTCGCATCACGGTCGTGGGTCCAAATTACTGCCAGTTCTGCCAAGTTTACGTGCCTTGCAAGGCACAAAAAAAGCCGCGAAATTCTATGTAACAATGGTGACATATGTTTGCTTTGGATGGGGAGATTTATATTAGGAACGAAAATTATTTGGGTTTAGGTGCACTTTAAGTTATCGAAGAGCACAAACTCACGAAGTGTGTCGCTGTATTTTTAAAAGCTTGCCGCGAACGAAGTTTGCATGAAAAAGATCATCCTTAGGTGACACGAAAACACAGCGTAGAAAACACACGGCTTTACAATGAGGTGTTTTTAAGTGATAGGAAAAACTGAAGAGTGATATGACAAAAATAACTCTATACTCTATAGTCACTTTGACAGGAGGCGTCCGACCGTGTAAAGCCCGAGAGGTCTACTGAATGGATCCTAAAATCATGACACAGAAGGAACAACAGACCAACAAACAAAGTATCGGCTTCATTGGGTCCATTTTTATTCATCTTTTTCAGTTGGTTGCGAAGAACAGAGATCTAGAATGAAGGCAAGAAGTTCGACACAACGCTACAGGTTTGACAGTACGACGATAGGGAAGTTTAGATCGGAGCAAGAGTATGGTATTTCTTATAGAGCACCCGCATGCACAAGGGTTACATGTACGAAGAGGTACGAACGCTTCTTAGTGCACATGCGCAGTGTAGAAGTCGTAATCGTTCTCCAATCTATCTGCGCCCAGTATTGATTGCAGCTTGGTTAATGAGCTTCCTGGTAGAAATTATGTTGCCTGGTGATTCCGGATTCCTATTCTGCGGGAACAAAAATGCTGACAATATAAATGAACTTTATTTAATAACCTGCCAAGTCTTCTAGCGCTGGGATGCTGATATTGGGGACGCTGTACGTTGAAATCAAATCAATAGACCTTATTCACGATGGCCGCCATGTTGGATTTGCTATTATCATGCAAATTAGCAACACACTTCTGAGGGGGCAAACAACACAAGTTCGAGAGTTAATAACCAACACCTTAGCCACACAGATGACTTGTTTCACGTTCATTGAATGTTTATCAACTAAGTAGTAAAATAGAATGATTACACAAGTTATTTCGATGTTTTTTTAGCGAATCATGAGCAGATAACGAAGTAGAAAGTCAAAATGACAAAGGCAATCAAAAGATATAAAATTATTCTAAAAGGTACTTACTTCTAAATTCTAAAATGCACTTTTAGCAATGTTATTTCAATATTTCGACGACCCGATATTCCGCTATTTGCCTTTTGTCCAATGTTTGCCCCCCAGCGTAACACATGGCTAATTTGCATGACAATTTGAAAACCAACATGGCAGCTATCGTGAATAAGACCTATTCATATGTTGGTTTTTGATGAGAGAGGAAAACCGGAGGTCTCGCCGCAGAGTAGAGAACCAATAAACTCAAGCTACATCTGACTCCGAGTCCAGAAATCGAACCCGGGTCAGATTGATGGGGGAGGAGTGCTGTCACCACTGCGCCACCCCAGCTCCCTTATAGCTACTTCAATCTCTAGTGCTTTATATTCCGTGCTTTAATAGTTCTTGTATCACGGTTTCTAGCTACCAGCAATGAACGGAAGCAAAAAAAAGCAGGGATGGCGCAGAGGTCGGAACACTCACCTCCCACCAACGTGGCCGGGGTTCGATTCCCAGATTTGGCGTCATACATGGGTTGAGTTTGTTGGTTCTCTACTCTGCATCGGGAGAGGTTTTTCCCCGGGTGCTCGGACGATTTTCCCCTCTCCTCAAAAACCAACCGACGATTTGATATGAGTTGATTTGATCTGAATTTCTGCATAGTTTCTCTAATAGAATGTATTCGCATTCTCAGTATGGGACTGGAACTAGCTTGCAATGGAAGCTAATGCCGGGAAATATATTTAAAAGTATTTGCATTTGAAAAGATTTCCCCGCATTTATAGCCTCTACTGCAAGCTAGTTCCAGTCCAATACTGAAAATACGAATATGGTCTAGTTCCTCAGCGCTAAATACAGTTGACACTTAAATAAAGTTCATTAGTCAACTGAAACTGTACCTACATATCAGTAAAAGTGAAATGCATACTAAAGAAAATGTACTCACATAAGGAATTCCAAAAAGGTTGAACTCTAGCATTCCTGAAAAAAAAGTACTTTAAAGGTAAATTCCGAAAAAAAAGAAAACAATTGCTTTATCAATAACAGTCGAAAACGTCCTGGGAAATTTGTCGAAAATAGAAAGTCTGTCCTCATCAGTAAGACCATACTTACCAATGATTGACTTATGAAGTTGGTCCCATGATGCCACGTTGTCTCCCAACCAGTGTCCGGCATATTTGCCGCTACTAGGAAACGTTGATCTTGAAATAACAATACTTCGTTTTCCTGTTGCATTCCTTGCTGCTCTGAAATGGTTTAATTGGTTATGAAGAGTAGTGTCTACGGAAAAATCCATTTCAGGTTTATCGAAAATTGGTTGTACTTTCCTTTTTTTTGCGAGCAGCAGTTAATCTAGCCTGCTAACAGGATGTCTCTTCGCGGTCCCACCCCAGTCCCCCCGTTTTCTCAGTCGCCCCGCGAAGAGCCTGCCCATGTTTTGCTGAAAAAACAATTTGTACAATTCTGAAGCTTTTATGAACAGAAATCGTCTAACATGTTGAATTATTGTGAGCCCTTTTCATAAAGTACTCTTAGTGAATTTAATGAAGAGTTTATATTGCTTGATGTATAGACGTTTCTCATACTCACTCAAATGTAGCAAGAGTCTGACTCCATCCATATAAGCTATGGACATTGTAATGCATATCATTGAACTGTCTTGCATTCATACAAACAGTCTTATCAGCCATGATACTTCCTACGATCCCTGCAAGGGGGAAAGGTAGTGTTATATTGATGAATTATTGTTGAAGCTAAAAAATCATTTAACAGAGATACGAGGAGTTCACTTATGGTGTTCCAGAAGCTTCTTGATAACAGCAGTATTACATAAACAGTCTGTTGAGCAAATTCTGTATTAATCTCTTTAAGGTAATAATTAAAAAAGACGACTGGCTTGGCATTCCTAGTAGAGCGTTCTTGACTAGGAAAAAACAAACTCTATAAATTTCTAGATATCACAACACAAGAAACGGACGGATTCGTTAATAAACTGACCACAGGGACATGAGATCAATTTAATATTTCTTAAAACTAAAACAGCCACGAGAGGGATAAACGGTTAACACACTTTAAAATCAGGAGGATTCGAACTCGCAGTCAACCAATCAGAAATCGAAGCTAATACCTGTAACTTTTTCAAAGCCCGGGAAAATGCAGGTGCACCAGCCGTAATTGCTTTCGGTTTTGCATCTTATTGGTGGAAAAAAGGTGGTGCTAGGTTTTAAAGCCAATCACAGGGCAGCGTACTAACAATCCCTCAATTACTTTCCACTCTACTGAGAAGTTCCCTTCTGAGCCCGCGAGACTGAGCACCCCCAGCAAACCATTGCTTTAACGAAAACCGCTGGTCAGCAACCTGGTTCTCGGGCTCGTTTCTCGAAAGTCCCGAAACTTTTCGGGGCATTTTCGGGTGTCACAATTCCTTTTGTATCTCAAGAACGGAGAGGATTCAAGTCGTCAAACTTCACAGACGTGTTCTGGTCTCTTTTCGCATGACGTCACGGCGGCCATATTGGAGGAGTGGAAGAAAGAAACAGCGGCGATGTTGGAATAGTAAAACATTCTTTTGGGAATTGAATTCTATCTCTATGAAAATTCTTTTTTTTTGTTTCAGTACGCAAACATGTCTGCTGGTCACATGAGCGAAACACTCTATACTTCACTGTTCCTTTGGAAACAATGTCAAAGACTCACTGGGTTTGTATGGGGGATAGTCCCACTTGTTTTTGCTGCAGCCTCCCACTTTTCCTTTGACAAAGTTTGCAGGTTCGTTCATGTCCTGTAAATAAGGCGTACAAGAGATTTAGGACGTGTAAAACCCAAGAAGCAAGACGTAACAAAAATGTTGTACTTACGATCCACAATCCGTCGAATTCAATGATTTTGTAAAAGTCCTTGATGAGTTCGCCCCAGTATTTGCTGATGTTTGGGTGAAAATAATCCGGAAATGTGGCATACTGACGATACAGCTGAAATAGAAAGGCGAATAGAAAAATCAAACTCAGAAGTTCAAGTTTTCCAACAGTCAGAATACCAGTTGAGTTTAAAGACCAACCCGGCCATACGAAAAGTGTCGTAGAAACCCTTGCAGCGTTATTGGCCTCTACATTGTTGGCCCAACGTATTCGCCGTGTTGGCAGTTGTTGGTTTTATTGAATATTGTTGGACGATCTTTGATGCCAGTAAACTTTTGTCTATAGCGCCAAGAAGCCAATACCAATATTCCTTTTGTCTGAAGCGTCTCCAGGCATCAAAAAGGCAGGTAATTAAACAATGATAAACTTTTAGAATGAGGAGTTCGGCACAAATTATCGGCGGTGATCTCTTTTTGTCCCAAGACGTTTTCATTAAATCTCAGCTTTTTGAAACCGTTTGACTTGTACGCATGTACACTTCTAAACAATCAATAACACATTTAGGACCCATTTAAATTAAATCACTTGTTAAGAGCGTTTGATGCAACTATCGAAAGCCTGGAGTACCAACTCTTTGGGTATTTTGCGTAGTCCTTCTTGCATTACCAATCGCAGTCTGTATTTCAAATATCATTTTCCTTCGGTTTCCTTTTCCACTGCCGTCAATCATGGGTCATCACGTTAGTAGCGACAGTCAGCAGACCGTTAAAAAGGAAACCGACAAAGTGGATCAAAATCCCGCTAATTTCAACGCTGAATACGACTCACTGATCCATTCGACAGCGAAGCAGGCCGAGTGGGAGACTATCTGCAGCTAAAGTGTTTGACGGCAAACCAGAAAATTGGACGTAGGTCCTCTTTGCTTATTTCAACAAATACAGGCGTTATCCTTTGATTCGCGATTGGGGAAACAACAGTGGCCATGAACTCACCACTGTATTCCACCGCTTTTGGTAACACCACGAAATATTAAAAGACTGCCTGCGCCTGCTGGGAAACCGTATCTATGACGGCGGACCTGAAGTAACTGAAAAAATAAAGTCAAATATATAGCTCACCCTTGTTTGCTCATCCCACGGTAAGCTGTTGTTCACTGTCACATTTTGTAATAACGGCCACACCTTGAACAAACCAAGAAAATAAGATCACAAGGAACACACGTGTCAACTCTGAGAAAACCACATTATTAAGCCTGATTTTCACTAGCGACACAAACACAAGCATAAGTAGTTAATGCTTGTGAAAACGAGCGTCGACATACGCATCAAAATTGAGCACGGCATCCGCCATTTTGTTCAAATGCTCAGTGCGAGTGCGTTAATTGGCCAGACGTAGCAAATTTCCTTGTGCTTATGCTGCGTTTCGTTTTCACACGACGCAAGCGAACGCAAGCATAAGTGCAAGCACAAGGAAAAGGAAACATTTTGATTCTTGTGCTTGCGCATGCGCTTGTGCTTATGCTTGCGTCAACCCCGTTTTCACGATGAAATAAGCACGCTTGTACTTGCGTCGCTAGTGAAAACCAGGCTTTAGAGATTTGTGGTATGTCGCATAGACGTCCTCCTTCCTAAAGGGAACCTCCACTAAAACAACAAAATAACTTTAAGCTACAAAACATAATGTTTACGATTAAAATTATTCAAACTTTTTCCAATGAAAGTGCTTGTATTCGAAAAAAATGAATTTAACAAACGCTTGGTTTGGGGTCAACACTAATTTCCATCCCTCAAACTGACATTGGACATTTCGTAACAATTACATGACGCAATATCCCATGTTAGTATTGACAAGCTTACCGCTGTAAAAAGAATGAAAATAGGCAGAATTACAGCTTTAGTTCAACAAGAAATAGCGTTTCTTAGCTAAGCCGCGCTGATCTACAGTATTTAGGTCTAAAAACCCCGTTGAAGACTTTTAAATTTCAATTGGTTTGCTGGGTGCTATTATGTCAATACTCTAAAAAATTCGACTTTCCGGGAGCTTGTCTCGTTTATAGTCTAGTGGATATCGGAAACTACAAGGTGAAGCCATCGATCCGTGTTCAACTCTTTGCCTCACCTATTGTGAATCTTCTCAGCTTGTTTAAAATCTTTGCTTCGTTGAAGTAGATTTGAAGTCTAAAGTAGATTGCACGTCGTATAAGTTGAATAAAAAGTGAAATGTCAGTTTGAGGGATGGAAATATGTGATTTGCTTTGGCTTTCAAATTTCCCGGGCGCCGCCATCTTGAATAATTGTGACGTGTCGTGGTTACCTTATTGTTCGGACACAAAGAGCGTTTGTTCTAGAACAATAGGGCAACTACGACACGTCACAATTATTCAAGATGGTGGAGCCCGGGAAATTTGAAAGCCAAAACAAGCGTTTTTGAATTAATTTTATTCGGATACAAGCGCTTTCATTGAAAAAAGTTTGAACAATTTTAATTGTAAACATTATGTTCTGTGGATTAAAGTTATTTTGTTGTTTTAGTGAAGGCTCCCTTTGAGCTCAAGTCCCGGCATATCTGGCTAGCGTTAGGATAAATAGTTGGAGACGGAAGATTGAAATGATCTTCGCACTTATCAGGACAATTTATGCAATTTTCTCATATAGACAGCTGAAAACTGTAAGCGGCGTCAACGGGATTCGAACCAATGACCTCTGCGATGTCGGTGCAATACATATAGATTACTTCATGGTAGGTGAGTGCGTA
>NC_090887.1:25240783-25245783 GCF_036669925.1 Montipora capricornis | reverse complement strand
TGATGGATAGCTACTTGAGTAGACGAGTGTCTACGAGTTAAATTTACAATTTCGCGTGCCAACAGAAACAGCTAGAAACAGAAACAGAAACAGTGTTTTTTTTTTTGGGGGGGGGAGGGGGGACTCGTTGGATGCCTACAATTGGTGGGATGGCCGATGTTCCACTCGACCTGCCTAGTAACCACGTTTACATGGTTTCGCGCGGAATAAGGGATGTTCGAAGATGAACATGACATCTTCAACCACCAGCATTTGTCTGCGGTGTTGACACGGGCAACATATTTTCTACTTTTCAATTTTCCAAATGCTTTCTCACCAAAAATAGATTAAAGAGATGTAGTACACAAAAAGATCAATGAAATAAGCGGCGCAATTAAGAAAATGACATACATATACAGACTTCTCTACTTTTATCAAGTAAATTGTGTTGTTGTAATTCTCATTAGTCTACGTTAAAATTGGAAACGCACAAAGGTTTGTGTCAAAGCAGGGTCACCGGCAGCCTCGCTTCCATTCTTAAGCCAAGTAACCAGCTACAACTGTAAAATGGTCTATTAACGGTTCCCGGTTTCTTATGGTTTCCAGAGAAAAACAGATTAAAAGCAACAGACCTGTGGCAGATTGTGTTCGCGCATGCTCTCCACCAGGTTCTTTACTGTTTCAATATTGTTATAACCCCATCGAGATAGCTGGAATCCTAAGGACCAATATGGAGGCAAAAACGTACGACCAATCGCCTGTTCAGGAAATTAGGCAAAGATTTTGTTAGATACTAACCCCCCTCAAGACCATACATTTTTGGTTAACTTTTTAGATTCTAAACAAAACAGGGAAACCGTTGGCATATTTGGTGGAGCATCGAAAATTCGTACAGGAACGGGAATTCATACCCTGGCCTCAATCAAAACTCGCAATCTCTAATAACGAATCGAAAATTAAAGAAAGACTTGTTTATGTAAAGACATTCGAGCCCTATTCAAGCTGGGATTTCTTTCTTTTAGCCTCCTTACGTCGTTTCATTAACTTTGAAGTTCTTTCGCTCAGGAAGCGGACATTTACAAATGTTCAAACTAGTTGTTCTCGGATAGGTACGATAAGGCTTTGGTTCCTTCTCAAAATTAAACATCTAATTATGACCTTTATGGAAGCCCACTCACAGTTCAATAATAAAAGGGAGTACTGAAGCCTATGAACGCACAGCAGCCGAAACACTTCTGCGTTTGCTTGTCAGGGGTATAGTTTCCGCTTCATTAGTAAGGGATGGTAGACAGTGTTGTCAAGGGCACTTAAATGCATGCAAATCTCTCTTCAACAAAGCTCTAGATCCCACTCCCCCTCCACACCCACAGCGTTATATAGAAATTAAGTAACATCATTCACTTCACATACTGACATTAAAAACAAGATACTAGTAAGTTGAAGTATACCTCAGTATATTGCATTACGACATCTTCGGGTGAAGGGCCGAGGAAAATATAAAAATCAAGAATCCCTCCAATGGTACGGTACGTGATGGCTGGTGTGGGCTGAAGAGCAATATCTGTAAGTGCAAAAAAAAAGGTTGACCAGCGAATTACACAACATCCCACAACATCCAATTCAATACTAGCATGGACTTTGAGACAGGCCTGCGGCAAGAGGCCCAGAGAAAGTAATAGTTAGTGCAGGCATCATCAGTATGTAACAATAATTGTAGTTTTTCTGTTTTTCACTGATGGTCTTTTACTGCTCTTTCTTCTCCAACAGTCTGTTACACCTTTCGATTTGTCTTTCAGACTTTCCGACTCACTAGCGACTTGCAGTAGTCGCCAATAATCAAAGCGAGACAATCCTAAGGCAAAGAACTGTTGCCCTAACGGGAAAAAGTGTGCGAACAAGTCACTGTTTCCCACTCAGTATGATTTGCCCAAGCTTACCCTACTCACCCATTGCATTGCTGTTAAGAAGAAAAACTCCGTGTGCTTTTCCGTCGTTTTCCATGCAGGTATAAAACGGATGGTGTCCGTACAAATTTCCTCCACTCTAAAACCGCAAATGAGATGAACACTGAGACTTTTTGGATTCACAGCTCTAACTTTATGCAGGAAGATTGTTATCCGGCAGAACCTATATAAATGGCCTAACTCTTGCTAGTCTACTGTGGCTCATTGGAAGAGCATGCACCTGAACTATCGAACGAAAAGAAATTGTTTGAATCCCCCGACAATACTGATTCTCGATATTCACATGACGTCACGGCTGCCATGTTGGAGCCCATAAACAAAGAAACGGCGGCCTTGTTGGATCCCCGACCAAATCTTCCGTGAATTATTATGCAAACGTTTTCTTTTGTTTTCGTTGAAAATCATGGCGGTTGATCACGTGAGCGAAAACCAACAATACATGTAACAGGGAGTTTAAGGAGCGACGACGGCCACGGCTACGGAAACGACACCGCCACGAATGATATTATTGGTTGAAAGAGGAAAAATACTTGTGCACTCTGATTGGCTGGGTTTCGGTCGGGGTTTTATAGTACGGACCATTACCATGGAAACGGTCCGTTTCCGTATTTTTTCTTTCTCGCCCGGGAAATACAAGTTGAGCGAAACAGAAAAAGTTTTGAAAAAGCAGAATTTAATGTTCTCGTAAAAACAGTACATTTGTAGCAAGCGGAATTTAGTTTTACAGGTAAAAGGTTACCGTTCATAGTTCGCTGATGGAAGACGAAGATTAGGAAAATTCACAAAGCGGAGAAGTGTCCTATCGCTCAAAGAAACGATGCCATATAATAAACAATTTACTAGCCTCACTTGCTCGGGATCGTATACAGAGGAATATTATTTTTTAGGTTCCTTGCGTAATAACGACGTTAAATCACCTTATTTCGGTTGAAATCTTAAGGACATCTTTCATTCGCTATTGTACTCTGGATCTGCTCGTGTCAGATTTGTTTTGAGGATAATTTGCCCACATTGCACGACGTGAACGAGATGGACGCTTTCGTCGACTCGCTGCTGTACAAGAATCAGTAATTAATTTATAGATAGTGGCATCAAACCGACTAAGAAGGGTAGAAAAGGTTTGGGAAAGTCAACTTTAAAGCCTTACATTCGACAGTGACAACAATTTCCAGTTTGATGAGTCTAAAGGCCGGCTCCAATCAGCATGGTTTTTAATGGACCCTTTTCATAGCGTTGGTCGACATTACTATCAAAATGGTCAAGAAGGCTGGTATTGCTTGTCTTTTTGTACTTTGGCACTCATCGAATCTTTAGTCTTGATAAAAAGTCGAAAAAGTTTAGTCCCAATACTGATTTTTTTGTCTAATGCTTTAACAAGCAACTGACCATCCGATCTGTTATTTGATTAAATGAAATTAAATTCGGCTGCAATGTTGTTGTCGTTGACGACAATTATATCTTTACAAAAATGTACCATACTTACAAAGGGAAACTGGTCTCTTGTAAATATGGGCAGTACGTCCCAAGCGGACAAGTTGTGTTTGAACGACTTGTGTTCCTGTTCACCAAACCCGTATACAAATGACGAGGGAGTCTTGGTCGAGATTTGGATAAATTGGTCCTCAAATATGAAAACACCAACTGAGGAGTCCCACCTACAAATACAGGCATTTTTCAGGTGTTTTACATCCCGGGTTCCTTAACACCTCGTTCAATTCCTGGAAGAAGCAATGAGTTGAGGATACAGACACCTTTATGTCTTGCAGGGGCAGAGCTGCTAAGCAGAGAGTTACATGTATCCCCTACTATGGCCGATTCTCGTCTTCAGAGTCCTCTTGACAAAAACAAGGGCGTTAATTTGTATATACAGAACAAACTACTGCGTCAAGATGTTTCTTCGGTGATCCGGAATTTAACGGCCTGTAAATAGCTGATTGGTCGCTTCCTGTCTCCTTAGGGAAGGGGGGGGGGGGGGGGGGTTTCAACATGTCACTCCTTGTTATGAACCTGATTTACGAATATTAATATGAAAAGTGTGCTCCATCAATGATACGTTATCATTCAGCAATCAGAACTTTTCTCTACGCTAAACACCCGATGCTTATCCGTCATACTTTAGCAGAGTTTACTTACAGTGCGACATTGTTGTCTTTTCGCAATATTTGCAAAGAGAAAGGGTCTTTCTTGAACACCACTTTGTACTTCGTATTAGAGGCCTTCTCTGTAGCTTTTGGTAGCATCACAGGTACTTCATATCTCTTATTTTTTGTGTCATACAGCTGCAGAAAAGAGAACCAGTGACTTATTGAACCATAAACAGGTGCGCGCGTGGGCTCGTTTTGACAGCGTTGCTTTTCCCTCAACTTTTTAAAGTAACAATGTGGATAAAGTAAAGCTTACCAACAAGATCAAGATCATCGAAAAGATTATGTTACGAAAATGATGATAACATTGTGCAAATATAGAACCCTTTCAACGTCTAATTAAAACTGTCATCACTTAAAAGACGGCAGTTTATTGCGCATGATAAACACAATCATAATTGAAGCCGCAAATGCTGCTTTTCATCGTTAGTTGATGATACGTTTCATTAATCGTTCTGTAAATGCGACCCTGCTTTGTGACTTCTGCAGGCCTTATATATATAAACAGTTGCGACAACTGGTCGCTATTAGTGACCATTCAAACCGACTCTGCGCCGGACTTAATCAACTTGAGTGATCTTCATAGTTACACGATCCTTCCTTACAAGGCGATTGTAAAAGCTAATAAGCTTCGCTAATAAGATTGCAATGCACAATTCTACTCCCTGAAACGGTTTCTGCAACTTGTCTTGCAATGTTTTTTGGCCCTAGCGAGGTATGTTACAATGGGCAAATTCTCGTGCGACTTGTTCTCCATGACGTTGCAAGACAAGTTGCACGAGACATTGTAAAAGCGCGTTAGGGATTATTTTTAACTATAAAGTGTTGGTTACCAACCACCAATTGCCTTGGATGGCAACTAATCATTTTTCGTTTCAGCTTCATCAAAAAAGTTTTATTCGAGACCTGCATA
>NC_090887.1:25215783-25225783 GCF_036669925.1 Montipora capricornis | reverse complement strand
TGTTGACAGGATGAATGTTGATGCAACTGTTCGTCTTTCCCAGAAACCTGGAACGGCTGGCCATGGAATATTTTTTGGTCAAACATTAAAGGATGACACAGAGGAAAATGAGGACATTCATGAAAAAGGAAATGTTTTATTGTTTGTCACATAATGGACTGGAAAACTGTAAATAGTCTGTCCTTAAAATTGAAAATATAATTTTAGTTCACCATGTCACTGAAAGTTGCCCTTGGTAGACAGGTAGTTCATGTATCGTAATGTTTCAGAACATATCTTAACATAAAATAAGTCACCAATGCTTACCTTCTGAAATAAGATATCATCCATTTGTTTTTTGGGGGTTCTTGTTCAGAGAAATGCTGCTTATCTTGTGAAGATAGCCCCCTGATAGTCAAATTGCTCACATGACCTAACAGTACTTTCAGAAGTAGTGAAATTTCAGGAGATAAGAATGTGCTGTGCACGTTGGTGTTTTAAGGTATTTCCGTGGTAGACGTAGTGCACTGTAAGTGCACTACACACTACGTCATCAGGTTATAAGAGTGTAAAAACTGTATATCATTCAATATTTATTTATTTTTTGTTATCCATAAGGGAGGCTAACAAAATCTGCACCTTGCTTGGTTTGCATTTTTTGAGCATTAAAATAGAACTTTTGGTCCTTTTTTTTTCTCACAGAAAGTCGAATATTTTGAGCTCACCCATTCAAATACTAACCCTGCCGGACAGAGCTTAACTGCAGTGAGATTTTGTCTTGGAAAGGTATCAGGCTTGTGGTGATATGGCAATTTCAAGGAACTTGAAAGTGGTCAACATGTCAGCCTCAAATCAATGTTTCTCCAGTCTCTTTTATTTTCTTCAATCTTTCTGGGTTTAGTATTATACTAGTAACAACATGTCTTTTCAGGGGGGCTATTTACGTAAGACATCTACCATGGCACTACAATGATACACGGTACCAAAACAATATCGTGTATTGTTAGGGCTACATATTAGGCAAAGACAAGTTGAATCTCCTGAAAAACAAAATGCAGCTCAGTTGACAGTTATGGAATAAAGCACTGTGTTACTGCACTCAGTCTGAGGTCGCTCGTTTTCACTCCTTCCTCTCCCCATCTGATGTACCTCATTGGAAAGCTTGTTCTTGATGCCATTGCAACTGAGAAGCCCTTGATAACATGCATAAGTGGACTATGGAAAGATAAACATGCAGGTTTTCCTCTGCAAGAACTTATAGCAGTACCGATGTTTGGAGTATTAATTTTAACATTTCTTAGCACTGGCCAAAAAGTGAGCAGCAAACCAAGATGAACATTTCTGTTTAGGTAATTTGCTCATCACTTTATTACAATAAAAATTGGGTTTGCTAAGTTTGTTTTTTGTTAGTTATAAGTACCTGAAGATAAAATATAAGCAATTGATTCCTTCATGCTATCACAATAATGGCAGCACAAATATAATTTTGGTGTTTCACGTATGTATGGAAGCATGATACAGTATTGTTGTACTAATTATAACCCATCAACTAATCAAGTCGATTTAGAGTGTCAATACTGTTTTGAGCCTTTTTGAACCCACATCAGCAGATGTAATTTGGCACCATATCACAAATTTTAACACAAAATCTTATTTGATTAGCGAGTTCTGAATCTTAAAAGAAGAAGAAACACCTTAAATAATCGAAAAGTTTTTCTATCATGAACCACTCTCTCTTATCTCTTGTGGGGACAATTGACTGATCAACAAGAATACTTCATACACAACAATGGTTCTCCGGTTTAAGAGTGAAACAGGGTTTTCCTCGAGCTTGAACTGACTCTTGGTGCTTGTTTTGGGAGCTTCCCTTGCGTATCATCAGATGATATGTGCTGCCTCCTTGAGCTTCCATACATTTTCAGCAGCATTTAGCTCAGCAAAACATGAAAAATAGATCTTATCTGGCCACATTTTCCCCGTGTACTCTTCGAAAAGAGGTAACATTCCGCGCCATTATGTCATGCGAACACAACAAATCTTGCAATCCGTTTTGCTGTATTTCGACAACAATAACTCAAAATCCGTTGCGGGGGCAAGGGGGGGGGGCGACCTATAAAATAGAAAATCCATTTGTTATGCTATATAGTGTTGCATAATTGAAGACTCTAAAGTGAACACAAAGCGAGAAATCGATTTCTAAAAAGGGCACACTCGAAGCGTGTCAACAAAACAATGCAATGTGGGACTTCGTAAAATATTATAAAAATGTACGATTAAAATTCGTCTTACCTTTAAATTGCCTTCATAGCAATGAAAAACAACTCCAATATGTTTAATCTGGCGCATTTATGGTGAATTATCAATAAACCAAAGCGGAAAAATGCCGAATTAACCGAGGGCTTTTTGAGTTTCTCCATTGAACTTTTCGTCCGACATGAAGATATGTATGAACGCTGCTCATTGGTCGAAATTTATCACGTGACAGCTGTCCAACCTCCTCTGGGGCCTAGTTAAGCATCTAGTGAGAAAAGACAGATGACCTCCCGTGTATTCAAGTTGAAATTTTAACCTGAGAGATTAAAGCTTGAGCGCTTGGAGTAGAACATAACAATAAATAAAAATTGAACGATAAAGAGATTCAAAACCAGAAAAAGATGTTTCAGTATTTTAATTATAAAGGTATATAAAATGCCAGATAATTTTGGTTTTCCTAGCTCTAGCCGAAAAAACATACCATTTTCGATATCGTGGGGAAAGTCCCTCGATACAGCTTACGCTATTTATTCAAATGCAAATACGACGAAGTCCGATGGAGATATCTGAGTGACGAATCCCGCGTTTAAATATATTTCGTAACGTAAAAGATTGTACTCAATCTAAGATACACGGTACACCACAAAACGAAGTCGAACGTTCCACATACAGGACTGCGAAACAATACTACAAGCCATACCGAGAAACGATGACTGGAAGAAGTCGAGGTATGATGATTAGAAGGAGTCGAGCCAAGGCCAAAAAAGATAGCAAGGGGAAAAGAGCTTTTACACTGCTTCGACAATTGCTAAAAAGGTATGTAACTTGCGTGATACAATGAACGAGAGTATTTCTGCTCGAAATACGAGTGGCGACATTTAATCAATGTTTTGATGCGTAGCTGTACGGCTGGTAAATATGAACTGCAGATTAAGTTCTAGAAAACACGCTGTTCGGTTGCTGCGGATAAAAGAAACGATATAACAATTTAAGAGTGGTTGTCAGAGAAAACCGGGCAAAATGTTAAAAATGTCAACGGAAGGGGGTCAACAGAATTAGTTCATACTAACATCGTAGAAAGGTTAGGTGGAGTAATGAACAAATATACCAAACATAAGTCCTTTACTGCTCTTGTATTAGAGATACGAGCATCACTTTATTTGTCCGACTCGGGCGCCATTTTTACAAGCAAATTTTGTCAATTTTCTGAAACTCACAGAATCCTTAAAATTGGGCGACCGATGCTTATATTTTTTACACGGTACAATACAACACAGGGCTACTTTCTAAAACCATGATCTTTGTTAGACAGTCCCGGGCAGGACTAAAACGTTTAAACTTTTCCTGACCTAAACTCAGAGTCTGTAGAAGAGCCAAAAATCGGTCTTTTTTAAATTAAGCTAAAGCGCACAACTAAAAGGCTAATGAAAGTCTGACAGCTAGAATGCAGTCTACTATCATCCATGTAACCAAAACACTAATAATCATTTTGGGCCATTGAAACAGGAAGAAACTAGAATACTAATACTAATACATTTCTTACGGTTACTCGACTTGGCCTTAAAAACATCGCTGTTCGGTTCGTGTTTGCTGTTAGCCGTTCTGACGATTTTTCTGCGCTTGTGTGCTATTAAGTACGATAAGCAGTTAGAAAAATGTAGATAAACATAAAACCTGATGAAATACCGCGATTGGTATGTATAAAAACGAGCAAAAGGTACTTAAGCCAAAAGGTAAACAAAGGAATTATCACAAGACCGCGCCATCTTGAAAATTTACGGCGAAGGGAGGACCGGCACTAGCCAACTGTTACTTCAGGGCGCTTATACCTAGGGCGGTGAAACGGGCAGTCCGCTCTTGGTCCAATGTGTGATGCGGAGAAGGACTGGCACGAGCGCTCCTTCCGCGCTTCCGGTGCAATTAATGGCTGCCAAAAATATCCTCCCAACAAACCGGAAATCACGTTTTCTTTCTTTATTTTTGGGCCACCAGCAGTGTATTATTTGCAGGCTTTTTTGATATTTTTGACCCAAAACTCACTACTATTTTGTCTGTTGGAATATAACTCAAGTATTTTCGTCGGAAGCTGCTTAAATTTGAGTGAAGTAAGACAGTGTCGAATGCAGGTATGTCCCGCTTATCGTGACCAAGCCGTGTTCCGCTCCTTCTTTTACGAGTACTCCACATTTCTCCACTCTAAATTTTACATATGTTTAAGATCGATAGCTTTTACAAAACATAGTAAAAAACCAGCTGGATATATTTGGATATAGCAGCGTTTCAGAACTTCAAACTTGCTCACTTAAAATCGCTCGCGACGAATCGCCCGCCGCAGTCAATTTTACCGACAATAAAAAACTATTTTCAAGATTTCGCCCGCTTGGGAAAATCAACAAACAACAAATACGGTTTAATCAAGGCGCTTGTAAGTTTATCTTGATAATTTAAATAAAATACGAGAAAAGCTTGCTGTTAATACTCTGTCCGAAAACGTTTGCAAAGACATGATGGCTTTGCACAACACCTCAGAAAAGACACAAGAATTTATGAAAATGTGAAATGCTTTGGAATGTCTTCAAAGATAACAGTCCACTGCAGTCAATAACAGATCAACGTGTTACCAACTTAAAGCAAGTACTTAATTACTTCAAAGCCTGGAAACAAGAGCTTCAACAAACATTCCACAGAAGGACTGATGCGTCAGAACACTTCATAACATGGCAAACAATGTTTGATCTCGAGGTAATATGTAGACCAGACTTAAAATGGATCACAGGAAAAGAATGCAAAACTGATGAGTTATTGTAAATACCATGTCGTTGCCCCCTTAGGGATAACTATGCAAAAAGCCATACTATTCCATGGCAACTCCTTCATATTTTGTAACAACTGAGGACAAAGCAATGATTACAGTTCCTTGTAGAATATCCTCCCGTGAGGAAAAGCAATTTGTAGCCTATCACTACTGCTACGTTTTAAGACTGACCCCATCCTCTCCCAAACCCCATATTGTTTTCTTTGCCTTTGTGCAGTTTGGACACAAACAAATAAGCTAACCTGTGGCTGATCAATATGATCAAATTTTTGTTCCACTGTGTGAAACATAAATAAAATAATTACAAGCATAAGCCCTGGAACATCCCTTAAAAAATAACAATGACTGTATTTATTGTTTAAGGCTTGACTAGCAACACGACACAGAGAACTTAAAAAATATAGCATAACTATTTCACACTCAAGGATCACAGGCATCTATTTTTGGGGGTCTGAGGGCTTATGTGTGGCTGATCTAGCCCTTTTACTCAATCAATTAGCACAAATCAATACAGTAACTCTCTGTTTCATATTGTTTTCAAGGTGTCAGTGTCATAATCCAGCACTCGGCAAGGTCTCTTTTTGACTTGTGGCTGTTTCTGCTTAGGTGGTCTCATACACCACAAGCCTTTTTGGAGACATCACCGCCATAGTAAAATATTTGTTAATCCCTCCTACGTGATTCAGTTTTTCATACATGTACTATCTGGCTGTTTCTGTGATTCAAGTTTTTAATTTCACACAGTTTGTTTCATTTGTTAACCTTATTTTGGGGTTGAGAGTTTGCTTTGTAAATTTCTCCCCCTCATTCTACAGACTAATCCTAAATTTTGTCTATGATTTTTCCTCAACTCACCATTCACACACAATATTGCCCTCAAACTACCTGCTAATTAGTGAATATGTTTTAGTTAGTGGAGAGAAACCCTTCTTGTAAGGAGGATTCTTCTATCAACACCAATTAAGAAAGCTACAAAGGTTGCTAGGTTAACGGCTGCTTGATGTATTGCTATTAAATAACCAAACTTAATTTAACTTGGACAGTTCATCTTTAATTTAATATGGCTCCTTCTTGGGGGACCAGACAAATGGTAACATAATTATTGTTTAACCACTGTTTGCAAGACATTATATTTTGGTGCGATATTGTTTCTTGTCGCCTGTTTCCATTATTTTATGTCATCTGTATTTCGTACACAAAGTAGAGGTTTTTGCCATACATTCAGACTCCCCTCACAGGGTTTGTGATTCAAATGCTTAACCACTCTGCAAAATTCCAGTCTTATTGATTGGGTTATGGAGCCTATAATCCAAAAAAAATACATTTATCACTCTTTTGTAAAGGTCATTCAAAAAATGAGGGCAATAGCATTTACGACCTTGTAATATCTTGTCTCATATTTCCAGTTTAATTTTTTTTTTTAGATTATGCAAATTAGAAGATTTGCAATGTCACACTGTGTACATAATGTGGAAGGCAGGACTTTTATTTTCAGATAATTAATGGTAATAGGTAACAATATTTAGCTCTATTTTCTATTTTGTTTTGAAAATAGCATGTTACTATTTCTGCTTGTGAGAGCTAACCATAAATAGGCTTACCAAATTCTCTTGACACTGTACAACTCTTCATACTAACTAGTAAGCTACGATGGTATGTCATTTAGCCTGAGGTGCACCCTGGTCAGCCTGTGTTCAGTAAGCTCTCAATAATGACAATAAAAACACTTTCCCCAAATCCTGTGCCAATAATATCTCTGAACATGACTGATTTCTAAAGGCATGATTAACCTTTGCACAACTATTGTACTCACAGTAAGGCGGCACATAATTAGCTGAATTATCATTCAACTACAGAAAATATTGTGGTAATCAGTGGCGGATCTAGACCTTGAGCTAAGGGTGGGGGGTTGCTTGCCCTGCCGGCTTTTCCTCCTGCGGTAAGGTAAGACCATAGGTTATAGGAGAGAACCAATCAAGAACAGAGAGAAAATGTTTGTTACATTAACATCAGCTATGTGTCTGGAACATCTGAAGAATTTTTTTTCTCGTTCAAATAAAAAAAGTCGTCTGTGATGTCCTGTAAAAACACTTCTTCCAATTCTTCGAGTGAGTCGCCGATCTCAACACTTGCCGCCATTTTGAAAAGGCTTTTTAGTAGACCCCAGTCTACTGCATCACACCTTTTTGCTCGGACCCGCTCGTTTCACCGCCCGGTCTCTTTCCGCCCTGGTTACTTCGAGGAGCGTAGCCGCGGGAGGAGTGGGGGGGGGGGGGGGGGGGGGGGGGGGGGGTGGGTTGGCATTAGAAAGGAGTGGCACCTTCGAGAAAAAAAAACCCTTCGTAAAAGTCGTCGGTAAAGCAAAGGAAACTCCTGGCCTTACTAATAGTAACATCCTTGGAAAAAAAGTCTCAACATCATGATACCTCGTTTTAGCGAACATATTTTCTTTGACTCTTCTTTATATCGAGGCTCCACTGTAACGGGGTATACGGGAATATTTCTTACTAAATTAGCAACCTAGCCCGATTGAATGTTTGATTTCCTTTTCGGGTTTATCATTATCGTTATCATTATTATCCTCATTTTTCTTATTTTCTTCACCCTTGTCCTTATTTCGGAGGAAGGGAGGAAGAGCTAGGCATGGACGAGGCGAGGGCGAGAGGGGGGGGGGACTCTTTCACTGATACCGTAATTTTCAATTTGTTAATTCCGTCTTGCCTTGTAACAGCTGAAAATAAATTTCTTCGCACGTGTGCAGAATATCAAGGATCATGCCTGTAATGGGGTCTAAGTGTGACCTCAAAACTTCCAAATTTTTACTGTTGGCTGAAAAATGACGCTGTTTTAATAGCAGAGATCCGAGTTCGATCTGCTAAATAGCTAAGAAATTGCCGAAAATAATTGGCTGATAACTGCGCACTTTCCTCAGGACGTCACTAATTAAATTTGGACACCTTGTGAGCTTGTCTTTGACTTGTTTAAGACATAAGGAAAAAGTTGACTACAAGTGAGTTGTTCCTTTTCGTCAAGCGACAGGACATGCGGTCCAACCCCGTACGCACCAGAAGACGCAAGTATCATACCTCTTAGAGCTTGCAGGAAGGATTTGTCTGGTTACCTCACTAGTCTAGGTGTGAGTGGCTGCCGCGGAATTGGCACAAGCAATATTCTAGCCGAATACGAACTTATTCTTAATCGTGCCGGCTTTACACATTTCCAGCAGCGTCCACCTAGATGCTCGTATCCAATTCACAGAGGCGAAAAGAAGTCCCTGAAATTGGTTCCGGTATGTATAATCCAAAGTGTTTGAAATTTCAAGAAAAATATCTTTACACCTGCGTCTAATTTTACTTTGTTTTAATGTTTGTGTTTTCCTTTCATTTGAGATTAACAAGCTATGCACCCTAAGATACCGTGACAAATTATACCAAAAAAAAATTGTTTCAGTTATCTGTAGCAGGAGCTATCCTCTCTCTTTCGTTGGTGATGCTTAATTGCACAATATGCAAAGTAATTTTGAATAATCTCCCGTATATGAATCTGTTGTCTTTTGAAAGCAATGCAATTTAATTCTCATAGTCTTTCGAGGAATTTTATTTCCGAAGCTTGCCTCACTAGGGCGGTTGAGTACGTTTATAATGATCTCGTAACGATAATCAAAGCATTGTAAAATAAGATAGGAATGTTTTATTAAATTGTAAACAGAAGCAAGTTAGTTGACTTTCTTCATAAATATCTCCCTTTGCCAGAAAGGGTATTGTTAAAAATTCAAGGAATAATTATACCCAAGGGGAGGGGGGGGGGGACTCTCATATGAAAGGGGCGGGATGCTCGTCGTCTCACTTACGGGTGTAAATTTCAGATTTTAGTCACGCTTAGGGTATTCTGGGCAAAACACCATTATATTTAGCCGTAGACGTCTCTTTTAGGGTTAAGAAATGTTAAAAAATTATATAGTTTCGATTCCATTTATTTACACGATTCATGTAATCAAACTTTAAAATGATCGCTTTTAGGGGTCAAAAAAGGGTTGGGCCACGCCCAGATTGGTCTCCTTTAGGGGTTTAACTCAAAATTTCCGACGAGCATCCCCGCCCCTTTCGAATGGGAGTTCCCCGCGGGTAATTATAGCACATCAGTGTCACGTGACTTAAAAAGTGTAGTGGAAACTGGATACGAGGAAAGCATTTATTACTACGTCCTCGGTATAATTCACAACTATTCACCGAAGTGGAGGTGGCTAGCGGTGGATATTTACCGACCCGCGAAGCGGCGAGGTAAATATCTAACGTTCCCGCGTTGACAATAACGGGACATGTGACAGAAATATTTAGTTTTCAAATAAAAGGCGAATTGAGTCTATCGATTTTTATTATGTTAATTTTAGACAGGTCAATAAATTATCGCAAAGATGTGTATGACCATTCTTGAGTACTTTTTTTACATAGACGGGTGAGAGATGAAAAGGATTGTCGTTGGAGAGTCGCTAAAGGTGGCGTTCAAACTTTTGAGAGAGATTTGATGACTAGTATAGATCATTTGTTGAATCCACGCGTCAGTAAGTTACCGTATAATTAACACAATTTTTAGGAACAAGGAGATGATGAAAGTAATGTCACTGGAAAGAAAGTAAGTCCTGTGGAAGAGGCTGAAGAAGCAAATTTAAACGCTGCATTTGCTTTTCTGGAAGGTTCCTCAGATCCAACTTCACGAGACGAAGAGGTTAAAATCACCTTGGATAGCACCGTTTGTAGCATTGAAGACGAAGATCAGGAAGTCAGTTTTTGGATAGATGAAGAACAAAGTCGTCAGGAAAGGCGCATGGTTTTGAATGAAGCCATTTCACGTATCACAGAGGGAAGAGTCAGTCCAATAGCATCGTCTCTTTGTTCGAACTCGGAAAGTACATCAAGCTCACAAAAATGTTATTATTTGCGAAAAGTACGCCAG
>NC_090887.1:25183283-25210783 GCF_036669925.1 Montipora capricornis | reverse complement strand
ACATACCAGTAACATACGAGTAACATACGGATACATACGAATACATACGAGTAATACGAATGTTTTTCTCATAAAGGAAGCTCTAATTATAGGCCTTGCAGGCATTTTTCACGTCAGCAAACACGTACCCGGCTCAGTTTGAGGGGGGAGGGAGGGGGTGTTGATCAACCCCCCAAGGCTTTCGTTAAATTTAGTCACAGTAAAATAAATTCACATGGAGTGCAAAACCCTTAGCTTGCGCTACAAGACTTAAGTTGCCTATGATAAATCAGTGCAAAAAATCAGTGCAAAATCAAGCCAGAAAGCTTAAATGGGGTAAAAGATTATGACAGACCTGCTCTGACTTCCTTACGTGTCTTAAATGTAAACTGGCCTGACAGTCATAATCATCTACGAGAGCAACATCCAAAATATACTGTCATCTTGTTGCGCAAGCTAAAGGCGTCGAAATACGAGATACAAAAACCCTAACCTTGGCGCGAAACATTATTTCGTTTAAAGTTTGGGTCGATTTCTCCCGTTTTTCACCTTGCATGATCAACTTGTAGCGCAACAAAAACATTTGTTGCGGGTTGAAGAAAGTTATTGCGAAAAGTAGAGCGCAGATCTACTCTGAGCAACAAATTTTGGCTTTGTTGCTCGTTTTTCATCAAGCTCACAACTTGTCGCGCAACAAATGTGCTCTTGTACTAGCAAATCAACCACTCAGCGCCCTGCATTTCTTCAACCCGCAACAAATGTTTTTCTTGCGGGTCAAGTTGATCACGCAAAGTGAAAAACGCGAAACATCGACCAGAACTTGCAACGAAACAATGTTGCGCCACAAGTTGAGGGTTTTTGTATCTCGTCTTTCGCCGCCTTAAGGGTTTTGCACTCCATGTGAATTTATTTTACTGTGACTAAATTTAACGAAAGCCTTGGAGGGTCTATCAACACCACCCCCCCTTCCTCAAACTGAGCCGGGTACGTGTTTGCTGACGTGAAAAATGCTTGCAAGGCTTATAATTAGAGCTTCCTTTATGAGAAAAACATTCGTATTACTCGTATGTATTCGTATGTATCCGTATGTTGATCGTATGTATCCGTATGTTACTCGTATGTTACTCGTATGTCAGTCGTATGTCAGTCGTATGTATTCGTATGTATCCGTATGTTCCGTATGTTACTCGTATGTTACTCGTATGTTACCCGTATGTACTCGTGTGGTGTTTTAGTCATGATCGCCAAAAGTACGATAGCAAAAATCTCCCAAAATGTTTGTTGCTGATCGTAACTTTTTATATTGGGGGTTAAAAATTAATGTTGTTTTCATGTCATAAATGTTGTTGCTGATGGCAAAATATTTTATTCTCGATCGACCGTCCAGAAAACCTCCTCTGTTGTGTGTCTCACAGTGTTTACTGAAGTCGCATCTATTTAAAGTTTGTCCGTTTGTCTGTCAAGTAACATTCATTTTGTACTCAACTCTGCAAAGGTTAAAAAAATTTGGAAATGTGACAGTGAAAAATTATTTGAATGAAAGCTTGTTGTCTCTTTTGTGCTTTATTATGTACGGTCAAGTTTCTTTCGAAAAGGGTTTGATGTGAACTGTCAGAAATTTATTTAATTGCTTTGTGATTGTGTTTCGCTTGCACGCACGCAACTGAAATAGGAAGGGTTTCTTGCCTCTTGTAGCAAATATGTTGCTTGTTTCAAGAAATGTTTCGCTGGAAAATATTTCTGTGAAATTTCCAGCTTTTGTAAATTTATCATGTTGTGTAATTTTCGAGCTTAGCAAATTTGCATACATTTGTTGAAATGTGATAAGGGGAGAATTTTTGTGGTAACGCATAAGTCACGAAAATACTACGAAAATCACCGAACTGTGGAACGGGCTCAAATTTTTATATCGTCGCCACACCCACTTTTTGTTGCTGCCCCGCCCATTTTCGTCGAAGAATGCAGTTGGTACTTAAAGTAACAAACTGAGCCTTACCGGGGTGGCAGACCGTGGTTTTGTCAACCGCAAAATTTCTTTATTCCCCTGGGTCCCGACATGACTGCATTGTCTCAGTCAGGTCCAATCACAGTCACACCTCCTTCGTGTTTACAAACTTCAAAAACACATTCGCGGAGCGAAAGCGTTGAAAGATGCGAGAACGAAAGCCGTAGCAAACAAACTTTTGCGCATTCATGCCGCTTTTATTAGTTAATAGCACTTGTACGTAGTAGGCTGTTTGCAATCGTAACTGTCTTTATCAAGCCGTCAAGGAATTAATATTAAGTATGCAAATAAATTTTTATTTCCCCGTGGGGTTTCCCGACTCGACTGTTTCTCTCAGATGCTAATAATTAAATTTCACTGGCTTTAGTAAGTCCAGCCACAAAATATTCGAAGCACAGTATCCTACGAGAACAAAATTTATTTTTATGTTAATTCCTTGAAAGCCTGAGTCAATGCAGGCCCCAGGGGAATAAAAAAATTTGCGGTTGACAAACTGTGGGAACAAATTTTATTTGCATAATTAATATTAATTCCTTGACGGCTTGATAAAGACAGTTACGATTGCGAACAGCCTACTACGTACAAGTGCTATTAACTAATAGAAGCGGCATGAATGCGAAAAAGCTTGTTTACTACGGCTTTCATTCTCGCATCTTTCAACGCTTTCGCTCCGCGAATGTTTTTGAAGTTTGTCAACACGAAGGAGGTGTGACTGTGATTGGACCTGACTGAGAAAATGCAGTCATGTCGGGACCCAGGGGAATAAAGAAATTTTGCGGTTGACAAAACCACGGTCTGCCATCCCGGTAATGCTCAGTTTGTTACTTTAAGTACCAACTGAATTCTTCGACGAAAATGGGCGGGGCAGCAACAAAAAGTGGGTGTGGCGACGATATAAAAATTTGAGCCCATTCCACAGTTCGGTGATTTTCGTAGTAAACAGGTCCGTTGGAAGCGTGCTTGAGTTTAAACAAAATGATCCCCAAAATCGGCTAAAGATTGTGACGCTGATGAATAATAAAGTAGCTGCTATTACCAAAACGATGGCATTACCTGGTGATAAATAACCTTGTCTTGGAGAGTAAATTTTTGATTTTCCAGAAACAATGGTCAACCTCTGAGAGTTGGGCGATTGTGATCTTTGTGTTGAATTCGCACATTTCTTGTCAAAATTTATAACAATTGAAAGAAAAAGAAAACTAACAAAAACAAAAACCGGTATGTAAGCGATCATGACTAAAACACCACACGAGTACATACGGGTAACATACGAGTAACATACGAGTAACATACGGAACATACGGATACATACGAATACATACGACTGACATACGAGTAACATACGAGTAACATACGGATACATACAACTAACATACGGATACATACGAATACATACGAGTAATACGAATGTTTTTCTCATAAAGGAAGCTCTAATTATAAGCCTTGCAAGCATTTTTCACGTCAGCAAACACGTACCCGGCTCAGTTTGAGGAAGGGGGGGTGGTGTTAATAGACCCTCCAAGGCTTTCGTTAAATTTAGTCACAGTAAAATAAATTCACATGGAGTGCAAAATCCTTAAGGCGGCGAAAGACGAGATACAAAACCCTCAACTTGTGGCGCAACATTGTTTCGTTGCAAGTTCTGGTCGATGTTTCGCGTTTTTCACTTTTCGTGATCAACTTGACCCGCAAGAAAAACATTTGTTGCGGGTTGAAGAAATGCAGGGCGCTGAGTGGTTGATTTGCTAGTACAAGAGCACATTTGTTGCGCGACAAGTTGTGAGCTTGATGAAAAACGAGCAACAAAGCCCAAATTTGTTGCTCAGAGTAGATCTGCGCTCTACTTTTCGCAATAACTTTCTTCAACCCGCAACAAATGTTTTCGTTGCGCGACAAGTTGATCATGCAAGGTGAAAAACGGGAGAAATCGACCCAAACTTGCAACGAAATAATGTTGCGCGCCAAGTTTAGGGTTTTTGTATCTCGTATTTCGCCGCCTTTAGCTTGCGCAACAAGATGACAGTATATTTTGGATGTTGCTCTCGTAGATGATTATGACTGTCAGGCCAGTTTACATTTAAGACACGTAAGGAAGTCAGAGCAGGTCTGTCACAATCCTTTACCCCATTTAAGCTTTCTGGCTTGATTTTGCACTGATTTTTTGCACTGATTTATCATAGGCAACTTAATCTGAAATAGTGAAATTAAGATGGCGAATCTGATGACGTCACACGACATAAGCGACATCCAAAATATATTGTCATCTTGTAGCGCAAGCTAAGGGTTTTGCACTCCATGTGAATTTATTTTACTGTGACTAAATTTAACGAAAGCCTTGGGGGGTTGATCAACATTCCCTCCCTCCCCCCTCAAACTGAGCCGGGTACGAGTTTGCTGACGTGAAAAATGCCTGCAAGGCCTATAATTAGAGCTTCCTTTATGAGAAAAACATTCGTATTACTCGTATGTATTCGTATGTATCCGTATGTTAGTCGTATGTATCCGTATGTTACTCGTATGTTAGTCGTATGTTAGTCGTATGTTAGTCGTATGTATTCGTATGTATCCGTATGTTCCGTATGTTACTCGTATGTTACTCGTATGTTACCCGTATGTACTCGTGTGGTGTTTTAGTCATGATCGTATCTAAGCATCATTTAACACAGATGCTTCACTGTTTCGCGAGTAAACATGCCGCGGTAACTTGATCACTGCGCCCGCTGAATTCGATATGCGATTTACTCGGTGCGGCCAAAAGTACAATTACAACAAAACAACTAAAATCTCCCAAAATGTTTTTCGCTGATGGTAACTTTTTATATTCGTGATTCAAAATTAATGTTGTTTTCATGTCGTAAAGTTTGTTACCGATGGCAAAATATTTTATTCTCGATCGACCGTCCTGAAACTTCCTTCTGCTCTTCTTAAAAACTGTGTATCCATATTTATTTACTTTGACATCAATAATTGTTTTGCATAAAGCAAGCTAACAAAATCTGTATCTTGCTTGGTTCGCATTTGAAAGCATTAAAATAGGAATTTTCAGTCCTTTGCCTCTGTTACTGCCGAGTGGTATATTTCTTAGGTCGCCTATCCAGTTACTAACCCTGCCGGATAGGGATAAAATTCAGCTTTCAACTTTTGTTTACAAAGCTGTCAGTGCACGCTTACACTTGTGGTGGAAAGAAGTTGCATGATCAACAAGTCAGCCCAGAAGCCAATGTTTCTCGATTCCCTTTTATTTTCTTCAATCTCTCTGGGTTCAGTACTTTGCTAGTAACCACATGTCTTCTCAAGGGGCTATTTATCTAAGACTTCTACCATGGCGCTACAATGATAGACAATACCAAAACAATATCTTTTACTGTTAGACCTACATACTACGCAAAGACAACTGTCAACATGTCATCCCAGAAGACAATGTTTTTCACTTCCCATTTATTTTCTTCAATCTTTCTGGGTTCAGTACTTTGCTAGTAACCACATGTTTTCTCAGGCAATTTACCCAAGACTTCTACCATGGCACTACAATGATAGACAAAACCAAAACAATATCGTGCACTGTTAGAGCTACATATTACGCAAGGACAACTTGAATCTCCTGGAAGTCAACACACAGCTCAGTTGACGTTATGGAATAAATCGCTGTGTTACTTCACTACCACACGTAAGCAATGCGTGTCAATTTTTTTTAAAGAAGCCTGGAATTTCTTCTTTCTGACAAATGATTAATTAATAGGCCGGTAGCCAGGTTTTTAACCTCAGAAAAGGATCTGTTTCGTCGTACGAACGTGTGAGGAGTTGTGAGCCAAAGGGACTCTGCTGGTATGACTTCTGGGTGAGCCCTTAAATGGTCTTAATGACCCCCCAACTTGAAAAAAATTGCCTGGAACGCTGCACGTACCACAGGCAACCCAGTGTACCCTCACGGAGGGTCTAGTTGGGCCTTTAAATTATGGGGACTTTCGACACTACTAGTGCCAGTCCCTCCTGAGCGCTGAACTTCCAAGATGGCGTCGCTTTATTTTTTCTTAAGTTCTCCTTCGATTTCACACTTTCGCCGTTTTAGAATACAACTGTGGCGGTATTTCGGGCTGTTTAGCATTTCTCTACCTGCTGATCATGCTTAAAAGCGAAATAAGTAAGAATATATATGAAGAAGGCTTAAAATGAACACGAAGCGATCGGGCTCCTTTGCAAGAAAGTTTAGCAACTTGACTATAACTGTGAGTACTCTAGTTTCTTCCTGTTTCAATGGCCCAAAATGATTATTAGTGTTTTGGTTACATGGATGATAGTAGACTGCATTCTAGCTGTCAGACTTTCATTAGCCTTTTAGTTGTGCGCTCTAGCTTAATTTAAAAAAGACCGATTTTTGGCTCTTCTACAGACTCTGAGTTTAGGTCAGGAAAAGTTTAAACGTTTTAGTCCTGCCCGGGACTGTCTAACAAAGATCATGGTTTTAGAAAGTAGCCCTGTGTTGTATTGTATCGTAAAAAAGATATGAGCATCGGTCGCCCAATTTTAAGGATTCTGTGAGTTTCAGAAAATTGACAAAATTTGCTTGTAAAAATGGCGCCCGAGTCGGTCAAATAAAGTGATGCTCGTATCTCTAATACAAGAGCAGTAAAGGACTTATGTTTGGTATATTTGTTCATTACTCCACCTAACCTTTCTACGATGTTAGTATGAACTAATTCTGTTGACCCCCTTCCGTTGACATTTTTAACATTTTGCCCGGTTTTCTCTGACAACCACTCTTAAGTCCACACGAATTGTTTGTGTGCATGTAGGGAATCCCATGTGTGCATGTAGGGAATCCCATGGCATGATGTCATGGGATTTTTCGAGGAACCGCGATCATAAAAACATTTGAAAACATTCTGTTTCAACACATCTTGTTTTTACGTATTCATCTATCTGATTTCTGGAAGAGTGTTCAATTTTGTAGTTATCGGCTGTGCATCCTGTTAGTGCACAATTCAAGATAAAGCAAAAACGATATGACCAAACAATAAGTCAAGATACGCTGCGCAGTAAAGGAGAACATTGCATATAAAATTTATTTATAGAGCGTTTTGCTCTTCGATCAGTGAGTGTCGAAAAGTAATTGGAACTACATTACTATGCTTCACTATTCGCTTAAAAAAAGTCGCGCCACTTTTTCATCCAATCAGACCTGAAGTAATATAAAACCAAAATCAACTGTAACTTACACGTTTCTCCCTCTTCGCGCCAGCCACATGTCATCAGTTTAAGTTATGATTGGTTCATTGGATCATCTGTGTCCTTTGTGGTTGGCTAGAGTTACATATAATATTGGTTTTGGTTCTACAGCAGTCAATGGAATATTGATCTAGGCTGAAAACAGGGTGTTAGTAAACAGAGTAACGCAGTAACGGAGTAACGAGAAAACGGGTAACCAAGGTGAAAAATTCAAAGTTTAAAATCTCCAAAGTCCCTTAAAAACGGTTATAAATATCGATTGAATGAGATAGAAACTAAGGGAAGCAAGTTTGACAAGCCGCGAAAAGAAATTACTTGGCTATGATTTTGATTTATGAAACGACCGTCTTTATTATTCCATATACTTGATACCGCGCCGAATGAAGGACCCAGATAATAAACATTTTTTCTTTCTAACGGCAAGGTTTTAAAAATTATACGCAAGGCGGCTTAGGTCTAAAACTCAATTTAAAAGAGGCTCATGTCAAGACTTAGTAGATGCGCGCTGGCCTCATGGTGAGTACGCTCGCCTCCGGATCGATAGGTCACATGATAGGTCCAGGGTGATAAGCAGCTTAAGAAACGACGACGGCGACGCTGAGGACGACGCCTAGTCAAAGCACAGGCGGCCCAAGCTCAAAATGTTAGCAGTTACCTTTTTTTCACTTTTACGCGAACGTTCAGTGTAACGTGACATATGGCATATACTATATTACATAACGACGAATTTAACTACGCGAAACGTGACTCCCGTCTTGCAGCATATAGAGGTGTTGTGTTACAACGGTTTGAATTTATAAAAGTCTGTATGAGAACGCAACGGCTTTGCTAGAAAAGTCAATTATTCTTATGTTTTGTTAACAAAGTCTACTTACCCTGTTGCCGAGTTGTATTCCTTGTTGTTTGTCAGCTCTTCAGGCCGATCTAACGCGATTTCGGCGAGTTATCGTTCTGTGGGTTTCCATTACTAAAAGAAAGACAAGGCTGGACACTCATTTCCGGAGTGCCCGCCGCTCTAGGCGAATAAATCCATCGAAAATAACCCTGCCGACTCAATTCCTTCGGAGAATCGAAGAGGAGATGTTGAAGCTTCATGTCAGTTCACTCGCTACGCAATTCCGTCCGCAACGCCTTCGCTACGATACATTTATTTGGAGATTTCGTCGCTCGAAACTTCGCAGGACACTCTCGCGGTTGGCAAAGTACGCTGGGTGACTATAATTAGCCCAACCAGGGGTAGGCAGCAACGATTTGTCAACACTCCCGAGTTTGATTTGCGTGTTTACAAATCGTTGCTGCCTACCCCTGGTCGGGCTAATTATAGTCACCCAGCGTACATTGCCAACCGCGAGAGTGTCCCATATCCATGGACGAGGCTGTTTTCGAAGTTGCGAGCGACGAAATCTCCAAATAAATGTATCGTAGCGAAGGCGTTGCGGACGGAATTGCGTAGCGAGTGAACTGACATGAAGCTTCAACATCTCCTCTTCGATTCTCCGAAGGAATTGAGTCGGCAGGGTTATTTTCGATGGATTTATTCGCTTGGAGCGGCGGGCACTCCGGAAATGAGTGTCCAGCCTTGTCTTTCTTTTAGTAATGGAAACCCACAGAACGATAACTCGCCGAAATCGCGTTAGATCGGCCTGAAGAGCTGACAAACAACAAGGAATACAACTCGGCAACAGGGTAAGTAGACTTTGTTAACAAAACATAAGAATAATTGACTTTTCTAGCAAAGCCGTTGCGTTCTCATACAGACTTTTATAAATTCAAACCGTTGTAACACAACACCTCTATATGCTGCAAGGCGGGAGTCACGTTTCGCGTAGTCAAATTCGTCGTTATGTAATATAGTATATGCGATATGTCACGTTACACTGAACGTTCGCGTAAAAGTGAAAAAAAGGTGACTCCAACCATATTTTGAGCTTGGGCGGCCTGTGGTCAAAGATGAATTTATATTTTCCCTGCGAAATTCGCAATTCTCAAGACCTGTTCAGTACGCCAATGGCTCTAAAAACGTGCTCAGGCTAAATATGCAATGACAGGGTTCAATTTCAAATGGAAATACGAAAAAATAGCCGTCGTCGTTCGCGTTCCCCAGACTACGCAGCACTTAGTCATTTCACGTTCTTGTTTTGCTGTGGACGGCAAAGAAATGTACAAAGATTAACAGCTATTGTTTTGCTCATTAAACCTCTTGCGTGGTGTGGCCGTTCTTAATTGTTGCCGTCGTCGTCGTGGTTTTCTTAAGCACCCTTTGTGTTGCGTTCTTAGGCAGTTAACTCTTACAGTGCCTCTCTCCACCCAGGTGTACAAATGGGTACCCGCGAATTTAATGCTGGGGGTAACCCTGCGATGGACTAGCATCCCATCCAGCGGGGAGTAGAAATATGATTAGTCGGTTCATGCTACAGAAACCGGGATAAGCTCCGGCCTTGCTCGTATCCAGACTTTGTCCAGACCTTTACCACGACTATTGTGGCGGATCATCATTGAAAGTTTTCAATACCTGAAATTTGATACTCAGAAATCATATAGCAGATGCATCAGTCACTAGCCCGGCCAATTGGCCGCGATCTGGAAAATTTTAACTTTACGTGGCGACTCCTTGATTTTCTCTTTTGAATTTCGAGGTAACCGGGCTGAATATTTCCATGAGATTAGATGCCAAGTTTCGTCCCGATGACAATGTTTCTTTCATGATGTAAATTAACAACTTCGTCCTCTCATACCAGGCAGAGGAACTAATTAACGGGCCTTTATGGAGTATTCTGACGAACACTTGAACTTCTTCCGGATATGCGACATTACAGCGAACATTATCACAGAGGGGCTTAGGACAGTCTTCAAACAAGAGTGGGATAAGAAATACATGGGATCTTTGGGAGAATGGGAGGACACTTTGAAGAACGGAAAAGACTTTGAGAGACAAGAACCACCAGCAAGTCAAAAGAAAAATGCGAGGTTGCTAAATATCATGGTAAATGGTAACCGCAAGGAATGGGACTGTACAGCGCTGTTTTTTGGAATCCTTTTCTCCAGTAGTATTGGGAAATTTCTCAGTCCTACACTATACAACCACGTAGACGACCTTCGACTATTCCGTAATGAAATTTTTGCTCATGTCTCCAAGGGTATTATCTCTGAAATCGACTTCAAATCTATGATCGGAAGAGTAGAAGCAGCGTTCCTGGGGTTAAGTCTTCCTGTAGGGGATATCAAAGCAGTTGCCAATCAGAAGAGCTTCCCTATAAAGGAATCGAGGATTCTTAAGGATCAACTAGTCAAAGAGCAAGAGGAGGTTAGAGCCTTGCAAGAAAAGTCAAATGCTCTCGAAGAGGAACTCAAATCTAATCCCAAGACGTTCCTAGGCAACCTTCCTACGAAACCCTCTCATGCAATTCAGCAACGCCTCTGTGAAGTGTCGATGATCCTCAAACAAATGGAAGAACTCAAGAAGAACAGCGATGGAGAAATCTCCACAACGTATCTGTCGGGTAATCCTGGCTGTGGCAAGAGTCAAATTGCAAGAATGGTTGGGGAAGCATTTTACAAACAGGTTTCCCACAGTAATCTTGTTTTTGTTGCCACTTTAAATGCCGAGACTCTCGAGACGTTATTCAATTCATATGACAGCCTAAGTAGAGCCCTCGGTTGTACCGAATTTGCTGTTGCTAGAATAACGACATCAAAGGATTCCATACAAGAAAAGCTGGAACAGTTTCAGAGATTAGTTACTCCGAAAATGAAAGAGTTTTCGACGTGGCTCCTCATAATTGACAATGTCATTAACCTCGAAGCTGTCCGACGATTCTGGCCAACTTGTGGATGTAAAGAGTACGGCAATGGACAAATCCTTGTTACAACCCAAGACAGTAGTACCATTCCTGACAATGGATCTCGTTGCCACTGCATCTCTCTTTGGGGAGGCATGGATCCTGATGATGCTGTGAGTCTTCTTACAAGCGTCTCGCAGATGCCAAATCAAGCAAACGTGCAGGATGTTGCCAAGGCTTTAGATTACCAGCCTCTGGCACTGGCCTGTGCTGCTTGGTACGTTTATAGTGTGCGCTCCCGTGGATCATCTCACTTCAACTGGAAGATATATCTAGATAAACTAAACCGTGGAAAGGAAGAGACCATGGGCGAGATCAAGAAGAAATGCGACAGTGGCTACACAAAGTCAATGCCTGTTGCCGTGCGAATGGCTGTAGAAAGAGAAGTCGTTAATGAAGACGTTTTACTTCATACATTTCAGTTCCTTTCCATCTGCGCTCCTGGACCGATTCCACTGGAAGTTGCTGTCAAATTCGTCGCAAAGCGAACGCCTGACTTGGACGAAGAGGAAATCATCGCAAAAATAATGGAGTCAAGTCTAGTGCATATTTCTTGTAAGAAAGAGGGTGAACAGACTTTGTGCCTTCACCAAGTTTTGTACCGGATTATAAGAAGTAATGAGAAAGTCTGCATCCAACCAGGAAAGGAAATTGAGGTGATTTCAGCAGCACTCGGCTCTGTTCAGAGTCTCACAGTGGAAGATAGCTCGACTTCAAAAATTTTCGTTGAGCATTTGAACGCTGTCCTATCACATGTCATTTCGTTCCAACTCTCCAAAAGCGATTTTTATACTCGTCTCATCGAAGTTACCCCTCTTGCTGACTTCTTTGAGTACTTTGTTTCTTGTGCGTCCATGTGCCTTAAATATGGTAAAATGTCAACCGTAAAGCAGTGCGTAAAGATTGGAGTTGACGTAATTGAGGGAGGCGTCAGTGTCGACGAGATAACATCGTCTCTTTTACTTTTCTTTTGTGGAAAGGCTCTGATTGACCTGAGCGAATATGTTCGTGCTATAAAGTACCTAGAAATGTCACTGGCGATGAGACGTCGCATTTGTGGAAATAGACACAAAGCTGTGGCAGAATGTTTACGTCATTTAGGGCGTGTGAGCTTTAATTTCTCGCGCAATGATGATGCAACGAAGTTTTTCCACGAGGCACTCTGTATTTTCCGTGAGATATGTGGAGAAAAAAGTGGTGAAGTGGCGGAATGTTTGGTCGGTTTGGGAAATGTAAAGGGAAACCTTTGCTACCACGCCCAGGCAACGCAATACTTCCAGGAAGCATTGTCCATCTCCCGTGAACTTTTTGGCACAAAACATTTGATAGTGGCAGGATGCTTGCATAACTTAGGAGTCACAAGCATCGATTGTGGTCGCTATGACGACGCAGGGAGATTTCTCGAAGAGGCACTCGCTATCCAACTGGAAATTTGTGGAGAAAAGCTAGAACGGGTGGCAATTTCTTTGACCAATTTAGGGAGGCTCCACCTCAAGTGCTCACGTTTTGAAAAAGCGAGGCATTTCATGGAGAGAGCCCTAAACATTAGACGTGATATTGGTAACCAGTTGCGTGTGGGGCGGAGTCTGTACCATCTCGGTAGTCTGATTGAAAAGGAGGGTAAAACAAATGCGGCTGCAGATTATTACAGTCGTGCACTTGAAACGATTCGACGTTACAACCTTCCCGAAAATCATCTCTACGTTAGAGAGGCCGTTGAAGCCCTTCAACGAATAAGGGAGGCTAAAGAGGCACAAAGCACAACAGCGAGCAGCATGCCAGAAAGAGGAAAGCTGTCCAGAGAGAGGAAAGCCGAGGATTCGACTTCAAACATAAAGTCACAACATCCTCCACAAGTTATTAAATGCTAAACTCAGCTGATCCATCAAGTGTGTGCCAACCTTACTTCAAGCGAACCGTACGCACATTCACGTGTTCGCATCATGGGCAGATGGACCTAACCTGTAGTTACAGTGGAAAGGGTCGGAAGGCTAGCCTCCAAAGAATTCATAGACCGTTTTCGCTGTGACGTCACACGCGTAAGTGTTTCTTAGAGGGAAGCGTAGAAGGAAAGAGTTTGACAAGACTTCTGGTAGCTGTAGAGAAGATCACAGCGCATTATTTTCTAAAGCTACCAGAAATCTATGCGAGCGTTTCTACAATAACTGTCTATTCTGGTGTGTAGTGCTAGTGTTGTAATTTTGATCAATTTCTTAGTTGAAGATTAAATATTTCGTCGATGGACTTGTTTGAGCTTTTAGTGAGCATGAAGTAACATTTTTACACTTATTTCCAAATTAGCACTTCGTTTTAGAAGCTGCCGAAAAAGTGATAATTATGGAGCTTTTCACCTTACTGGTGCAAGGGCTCAAAATATCCCTGTTCGCCTTTAACGTATATACGATACTTTTGTACACTTGGCATCAGAAATGAAATGCCTTAACTTCATTTAGGTATTCGGTCCTACATTCCTCGTACTTAATCTCGTGTTGTAGGTCCGCACTGTCAGTTGCGAACCAAGTTTTACCCCTTCTGTTTATGGCCCAAGCACGATGCGCGCGGGCCATCAATAGATGGAGGGGAGCATAAGGATCCATAATCTAAGACTGATTTGAAAATGTTTGAAATTCAAAAATGGCGAATCCAAGACAACAGACATTTCAAAGTGTGTGACGTTACTTTGGGATAATGTGACATCATGATTGAACAATGAGGCAGCAAACCGTGTAAAAGATAAATAAACCAAATGCATTTTAAATGTCACAATAAAATACAAAACATGAAACTATTTTAAAAATTTTGCCTAAGTAACATATACACTTTGCATATTAGGTCCGATTATTTAAAATGAGTCTGGGCTGGGTTAAAGAGGTCCGTGTTCTAATATACACTGGGATTTAGCCTGGAGTTCTTTTTATCTATAAAGGCTTTATTGTAAGTTATGTCTAGCTGGAGTTTAGCTGTGGACTATCAAACAATGGCAAATTAGACCTGTTCCCCAGTACATTTAAACGTCATTTAGCCATTAACGCTTATTGGGAACAAACGGAAAAACGTATTTCTTGTGTTTTGTTTCTATGCCCTTCCACAATCTCACAGCTGTTTGATGGTGATACTTGAACTCCCATTTCGTTTTCCGTACAATAAATGCTTGAGTCCAGTTTACGAAAACAAGAAAACTCCAGTTCTGTACAACATTGTGAAAACAAACTTTTCGTTAACAGAAAGCAATATCCCCAGAAGAGTGTCGTGGCCGTTGTTAAGGAAAACAAGAAGGCTTCTCGTGACTGAGTACCCTCCAGGTACAAAGCCTTTCCTCACACAAATATATCCATAGCCTTAAGGTGAAACAAGAAGACTGTGTTGCGCAAAGTTTGTATTGGCTAGATGGACCACACTTTAACCCCATCTCCCCAAACAGGCTTAATTAATGACCATTAATGAGTTAAGAATTCAACAAGGAATCAAAATCCTGTTAAACCCCGCAAAACGGTATCAACTCAAGGGAAGGGGAGATGAAGCAATTGGGAGTTTTCACTCGGAGGAACGGTTGACTTCGAATGATGCGAGCAACCGCGACCACTCACGAGGCCAAGGAACTGATCGATCTCAATAATGTTAGCTTTTATTGAGGACATAAAAAAACACTTCTCGAGAATATTCTGATTCATTGGAAACTGACCACAAAAAAAAAGGTCGGCTATTTCTCAAGTTTGAGGGTTTTTTTCGGTAAAACTACCGGGTTCAAGAAACACTAGAGCAATTTTATTTTCATCTGCATTTTGAACGCTTCAGTAATTAAATAGTTTTTTCGGTCTTGACATTTGTACAACACTTTTCCCGAGGGAAAGCACCAAAATTATGGCTTTATACATAAAGGAACGTATGTCAATTAATCCCCGTAAGCGGCTTGCCAGTAGAATCGAAGTTTCCGATAAACAAATGTTGGAGACATAAGAAAAAAAATCATGTACAAATGATGTTTTCTCGCATATTTCCAACGGTGTTTGCGTTAAATAATAAATCCGACCCTTATATTGGTGAACTCTATGAAAAAACGTCGGATTTTGCGCATTGATGTAGCCGTAAAACAAGAACCAAAGTATAACCTTAGGGAGGCTCGAAAGGGTTTATGAAGAAGAACTTGAGTTATTTATGAAAACACTGTTAGGAGATGAAAAAACATTCCACTACTGAGATCACTTTTTTCTAAATTTTCTTTAATAATGTGCCGGATGAAACTTAACTTACTTGTATGCAAATAATTAGTGTGAGTCGACGAGCTAAGTTTCGAAATATTGCTTAGAAAGACTTCTAACCGCAGTTGCCCGTTTTCATTCAGCAGCTGACATGACGTGTGTGGCATACACGCACGCGCTCAGCGCTAGCTGAAAACCCTCTCGAGCCTCCTTATCCAATAGCAGGTGAGGATAATTGGCCACTCGTGACAAAAAACAAATAAGCGTAAGCGCAGGAAAATTCGAGCAAGCACGTCACAAATAGTTTTGTTTTCATCAATCGCGCGAAACAATAGCAACTGACCCCGATCCATTGAACTCTCTGTTGAATACCACCTCTAATGACAAAAAGGAATAACATGAAAAGAAAGCCCAAGAGTGTAAAGAAAATCAGGAAAACGTACAAAAAGGGGGCACTTCGAATAATCTATATAATAAAACCTACGTACCCAACAACTTCCATGACAGAAATTAGAGCCGTATACTAGTTGGAGTATTTTCAGTTCAAATGAAACATTTTCTGTTCCGGTCACTAATTCTTCGACTTTATCACGAACCACCTTACATTACATTGATTTGCACGAATTAGAGATATTCGTTACACAGTTTACCCGGCAAGCCGTGAGTGTAACCTCACGGTGGTTTTGGTGGCGCCATTTTTCTTCTAGGTGCCCCATAACCCCTCTTTTTCTTATTATAACCAATGGGTACTTCCCACACCTTTCGTGGTATGTTAAGATAGTACGTGAACACGAAAGCCCGGCTTACACTCTGACCGCAGCGACTATTCTTCAAGTTCTGCAGTCTTTCCACGTTGATTTCCCTCCGTTTTAACAATAGCGCTTTTCGTCGAGCGGCGACTTCAGCAGAGCGCATTCGCGCCAATGCTTCCAATCTGCGCGCCATTTCAATCCTTCTCTGCTCCTCGCGAATTCTCTTCTGTTCTTCTTCTTCGCGTTTGCGCTTTTCTTCTTCCATTCGCTGCCGTTCCTCCTCCTCTCTCCTAAGTCTTTCTTCTTCTTCTTGACGCAGCTTAGCCTCCTGCATTTCCGCTATCTTTCGCATCTGTTCGCGGTACTCTCGCTCTTCTTGTATCCGTCGTAATTCTTCTTCTGCCTCGCGTATTTTTGCCTCCTCAAGTGTTCGCTCCTCCTCCTCTTCTTGCAGCGCTAGAAGCCTTTCTTCTTCATTCCTCTGCTCTTCTTCAAAGCGCTCCAACTCTTCTTTCCGCCGCCTTGCTTCTTCAATTTCTGCCATTCTTCTCTCGTGATCCATTCGTCGCTGTTCAAGTTCTTTCTCTCGCTCTTTTAATTCCTCTTCACGTTTCTTCTTTTCTTCGCGTTTCTTCTGAACTTCAATTCTTCTTCTTTCCGCTTCTGCCGCTCTCCTCGATTCTCGTTCCTCGCGCGCCCTTTTCTTTGCTTCTTTTAGCTTCTCTAAAGCTTCCTGTTCCTGTTTTCTAGCTTCTTCTTCCTCAGCCAATCTTTTCAGCTTTTCTTCTTCAACATTCCTTTGCTTTTCTTCCGACTCTGCCTTGGCTTTTGCTGCTTCCTCTTCTCGTTCCTTCAATAGTCGCATTTCTTCCTCTTTCAACTTCTTCTCCTCTTCCTGTCTTTTTCTCTCCTGCCTCCGTTGATCCGCTCGTATCTTGGCTTGTTCCTTCTTCGAAGGCTTCTTTGGTTTGGATGGCGCATGCGCATCTTTCTGTTCCGGTGGAACCTTCTTCGCCAAGTGGGGAATTTCTAACGTGTGTCCAGACTCGCGCCTTTTCACTTGCTTATGGTCAACCAAAGCGCCAGCTGGCTCTTCAGGAGCGGAAGTCACATCACTCTTACTCTGCTCTTGAATAAATTGACGCAGTTCATCGTCCATTCCCTCTAGCATTTCCGGTGTGTTGAACGCTTCAAAATCAATGTTTTTCGGGTCAATCTTGTTTTCCTTCTTTGCAGAATTTGAACGTTTTCCGGATTTCTTTTTTAATTCAGGTTTCTACAATAAAAACAAAAATTGGTTCAATTTGAGTTTTAGTTTTCCTCAAAAATAGAATTGGCATGTGGATTCTGTATTGCTCTCTTTTCGCACGCACCGGTCTCTCACCGGTCTCTCACTTGCCCCCACGCGTAGCAATCTCTTGAAGTGCGGGAATCGAGGGCAAATGACAGGTACACGAACCAAGCAAGAGAAAAGAAACATATCCTACACACCGACGTTAAATACCTAAAACTCGTACTAAAATCAACAAGAAATCACGTGGTATATGGGGCCACTGCATGAAAAAGTAATACAAAAGGACAATAAATGACGATTTGACGTCACCTCTGTTTAATTTTCTCCTCTTCTAAGCGTTCTAAATTGAAAAGACTCGAGTCGAACAAACACAGACGCAGATATTAATTTGTTAATAACAAGCGAGGACTAGAAAAGGCAAGCTTTAAAACCAATAAAAGAACAAGTTGGCCGTGTCAGAGGGCCTCCTTTTAACGAATACAACCAACCATTCTCACAGTCATACCTTTTCTTGCGGTTTGCTGGGACCTTTGTTTCTTGCCGTCATAGCTACGAGGTCCGACAAGTCATTTTTCTTTTGCTCATCAGCCACTGGTCTGACTCTAGTGACCAGTCCCTGTGAGGCAGACTCGGCGTCCTCGCCCTCTTTACCAATCCCCTCCAACTCAAGCTTGCCACGTTTGGGCGGCGCTTCTTGCTTTGAAAGTAAACTGGTGACCATCTTACGGCGGGCCTCCCTTTCTTCATCTGTTGGTTCTTTCACGTTTTTACCCTTGTCAACATCTTTCATCACGCTTAGTCTCGGTACCTCCGGCTTTAAGTCACTTTTTCTTTTTTCATCTTTACCACCCGCTAAACCTTTGCGCTTTTCGCTTAAACTTGACAATTGCGATTTAGACTCTTTGTTTATAGGAGCCTCTGCAACTTCGGTAGTCAAACTTATTATCGACTCTGTCAGTTCCATTTCTGAAGCACTTGCCTCTTCTGTTACATTAGAAGCATTTTCAATTTCTCTTTCCTCGTTACCAGTCTCTGATCCCTGTCTGCTTCGCGCGGATCGCTCGCGAATCTGAGGTTGTTTCCCAGACGCTATGTAATCCCTCACTGATTCACCGACATCGACCGGAATATTTCTTTGTTTCTCAGTTACTGGGGTCGAAGGACGGGACTTCTCGATGTCAATTAGTTCTTTGTAGGGCGAGAGAGGTCGGCCATCACGCACCTGCGAAAAAAATATTGCATGAATTAAAGAAAAGAAAGCACCCATGATCACAGACGAGATATAAGTCACCCATACGAGCTTGAAAATAATCACAACAAACTTTTCATAGATGAGGTTATATACTCAGGCACGCAAAACTCCATCGCGTTGTGGATACCGCCTAGCTGTTTGCCTCATTTGCCTCGTAAATCTTCTTTTCGTGTTTCCGAATCTTGATTCTTGGTAGAATATAGAGGGATGATTAAATGCAGTTATACACGCGACACGATTACGGAGCAACAAGAGCGCGACCACAGATACACCGTATTCCATACAACTGGCCTTACATTGAAAAAAAACCAAATTTCATACTTTCGAACTTTGCGTTAATCTTCGCGTTTAACGGAGCTCAGAGGTCTTTTTCCGAATGGGATGTTTAATATCAGGGGCACCCAACGAGAATATTATTCAAAACCACTTAAACATAGCATTGTTGTGTAAACGTATTTTAGTATTTAAACGGTTGATATAGGCATATTTTTAACCCCTAAAAATTTTTCATCTGTTCGGATTTCCTAGCTGAAACTCTAGTGATCCGAAAATTATAGGGATTAAAACTTACCTTTTCGAAAATTTCAGCCAGAAAAAAGGCTCCCGAAAATTCTAGGTGACCTTTTTAGGGTAAAAATCCGTTAAAAATGGGCAATTATACCATTTTTCAGATATTCGAAAATCCTAGGAGAGGCAGGCAAGCAAGAAATGTTACAACAAATGTTCCGAAAATTCTAGATCTCAAATCGCCTTCCGAACAGATATTTTCCGAAAATTGACGTTGGGTGCCCTGTAATATCACTGAAACGGTCCAGCCTAGAGTCTCAGTAAACGAGCGGGGAGTTTTCGACTTAATCCCTACCCATATTACGATGTAAGTATGCGAGCAACAGAAAGCAACTTTATTGTGCTCAGTTAAAGAGAATGAAGCCTAAATTAAGCCAATAGAAGGTTAGGGCTAGCTTTGGCTATTGGTTTTTCTCACACTCACCGTTCTTTCGACTTCTGATCCAGTCTCTGTCAACAATTCCTTGTGAAGTATTTGGTCAGCTTTGATCGGTGCAGGAGAACTGGCACAAGCGACGTCTGTAAGAGGACCGTCGTTTTCATCTGAAGCACAAAAGAAGAAAATCAAAAACTCTTTAGGAAGAGGTGAGTATTATAAGACGTTCCCCAGTTTTGAAGTGTCAACGTCAGAGAAATCGTCCCTTTGAAATGACGAATGAATGGGACATTTCCGATCTCATGACAGCCTCACCTTTTGAGGTGAGTCTAAGAGCAAAAACTTTTGTAATGTTAATATGTTCTACGCTTTATGCAAATGATATAAACTATAGGGAAGATATCGGTGATGTCAACTATTGTCATTAATGTGCCAACCAGAGCCTCATTGGCTGTCGAAACAAAAGGTCTTTTGTTCCTGTGGTTGGCAAATTTGAATAACAAAAGCAATGTTTGTAAACAGATAGTTTCCCTACAGGAAGAGGAAAACGTTTCCGAAACATAAAAGCTCTTTTTCAAAGGATACCAAGAGCAAAGACACTTCTGCAAAAACATCGTCATACAAAAGACTCCTGATTATAACTCAGTGGGCTTGAAAAAAAAGGGCTGAACAGAATTCAGAAATGCTCTATAATAAACAGTGATCAAACGATTGGAAAATAAAGCTTGAAAGAAAAAAAAACAGGTTTCCATCGGTCAATTAAGAAAATCCCTTAAAGGGTTATGTCATGATGTTTTGGTAAAATACGGTAAAACACTCACAGATATCTCAAAAATTGATAGAAACCTCATAAATGAAAAGGTTAAAATATAACAAGGATGGAAATGGATGGCAATTTTAAAAAAATTGGGCCACTTTTTGTCGTTTTAACTTCACGCTTCCCTTTTAACACAAGCTTACGTTATCCGTTTGTATGACGATTGGGCAAATTATAAAATAAATATATGGAAATTATATCGAACATATTATCTCCAAACGGATGCTACTTTGAAATTAGGAATTAACATGTAAAAACAATACGACGCAAAAAATATTGGATTGATAAATAGCACCCTCTTCAACTTCCTCCTTTAAAAACTGGAATCTTATTGCCAAAATTACTTGTTTTACAGAATAAGAAGGACAAAGTTATAAGACGCTTATAAAGCAGAAAAATTGCATCATACACCACTACAAAATTCCATTCCAAAAAAAATTAACCGTGCGTTACTTATTCTCAAGAAACTGAAAATACCCGGTTTGATAAGCCGAGAATCAAAATCATTTCTTACAACCGCATGAGCGCACTCCATCTTCAACAATAAAATATCATTTCCGTGGATCGCCTTTGTCTGAATATTCAATTCAAAATAAACCTGTTTTATTCTATCAACGGTTTCCTTCGAGCTTTAAATGAGTCCATTGACGGATCACAGCGCCAACATTAAAGACAGAATTCTCAACGCCCTTATCATGAACATTTACTCATTTTCAAAAATTACTACAAAAATTTACCATCAACATTCAAAACCACATTCGTCGAAGACCTAGCAGTCACGGAGTCCACAACAAAATGGCTGTCTTCATCAGTTACGTTTGCCAGTCTGCCACCTTCGAGGGTGAAAACTTCTGTTTCCTCTGCCTCAACAGCTGTAGCCTCATTTTCAAGCGGTTCGGTAGAATTTATCGCGGACCCCAAATCAGTTTTCGTTTCATTGACCGGTGCGATTACAGATGCTTCCCGTTGCTTCTTCTCTAAGGAAGATCCTGCAGCAAAAGTAATAATTTACAACTTACAGATGTTCTGTCGGCGCAAATTGACGCAATATGAGTTAATGACAGTAGTTCTTAGCTTTAAGACAGAGCTAGGCTGCGTGGTAGGCGTTGGTAAGGGCTGCTCTCGCGAGCAAGTGTGGAGACACGCGGGGGATGCAAAGCGTTAAGTTTGGAGGGTACTGTGTCCCCTACCGTGCTTTTCAATGTATTTTTGAAAACGTTTCTCTAACTCTAAAATTTGTCTTCTGAAGCCTTCCGTTTTGGTCACATACGTTCCCCGGATGACCTTAACTAAGGTCAGGAACCCATGACTAGGAGCATACAACTTCAATGTATTTGTGGAAGGGTGCTTTTGCAGACCGAGTTATTTTTAGATTGATTTTCCCGCGAAACCAGACCTTTCCAGCTAATCACAAGTCTTGCATGTGAAATTATTACCCATGGGATTGAGAATAGTCACTCGAGCAAGCTTAATCTTGTTCACAAACTCTTCTAAAAATAGCTTGATATGTGAAAATGCCGTTGCATACACCAAGTAATGGAGTTGCAGGCTCCTGCTAACGTACATTTTCCTTCGTGTGGAGTGAGTGGGTGTGCGCTCTCACCAGAATTTCTTTGGGCCCCTCTTGCTGGATTTTCTAGATCTGCCTCTTATCGAGGACATAAAAATTAAGAATCGTGAAATATGGACCACCTCTTGTGCTCTTTACCCCATTTGCATGATGTGCAAATAATTAGATATACGAGGATTTCAATAAGTGTCACGAAGTGTCTACTTGCTCTCAGTCTCCCCAAAGTCAACATCACTCGTGTCTCAGAATAACAGCCAATTAACGTCACAAAGTGTCCCCCAAGGGCCGCCGATTTTAAAGTGGTACTACGACCAAAAAAAAATTTTGTTTTTCCTTTGGATTTCAAAACTATGTTAACTAAACACTAACTCACCCAAGTTTTAAGTTCTGGTTTTAAAAAGACACCTGTTTATTTTAGCTGGAATTTTCTTATTTATTGGTCCGCCATTACTAACTTTAAAATTTTGAGAGAGCTGGGTCGAGGAGAAAATGACGTCAAACACGCACTAGTTTAAGAATGCAATGCGTGTGTACGCGGCCTAATTAATATGCAGCACGGGAGTTTCGGGCTTTCAGGCTTTTAACCCCTTGTTTTGCATATATAATAAATTGCGTTTACACGCTGAAACTTTAAGCTAGTGAGTAAATGACGTCATTTTCTCTAGATCCAACCCTCTGAGGTCCAATCGGCCAGTTTTGAACGTGAGTAATGGCGGACCATGAAATCCAAAACTTACACTCAAAATAAACAGCCTTTGGATAAAACTCAAAGCTCAAAATTTTGCCAGTTAGTTGTTAAGCGAACACGCTTTCAAAATCTGAAGAAAAAAAGGAAATGATTTTTTGATCATAGTACCACTTTAACCAATCAGAAGAAGCCATGTCACGCGTGACTGCTTCTGCCATGTTTTCTTCAGCGACATGACAACTGATTTTCGCGGGAACGGGTATTCTAATAATAGACTCATTTGTGACTGTGCTGGAGATCCCACCCATGCCATAACAACGCTCTTATCTAATTCATTCTTGCTTATACTTAAAGCCGGACACTTCGTGTTAGATATCAAAATTGGGCTTGCATCTAAATTACTTGCAACTTCTGGACATGAGCGAAAGCGCCAATTGCAGGCCGGAAAATGTCGAAAGACCTCAAGGGGAAGAACAGGTTAAGTGTCTTTTAAAGATGTTTTCCTTCCAACGATTCCCTCACCAGAGAAACCCTTACGTGTTATGATAGAACACTTCGGTTCCTACTATGACTTTGATTCGCTCAAGTATTATACATTTTCACTCATCCGTCGACATAAAATACAGTACCTGGCTTAGTAAAATCTAAGGACAAGCCATCCGTAGAGTTGACTGATGGAAGATGAGGAAATTCATCTCCGGGGGGATGCACAGAAGACATTGCGTCTAGCTCTAAATATCAAGAAAAAAAAAACAATCAATTATCCACTCAACTTCTCCTTTTAAAGCAATCTTAAAAAGGCTTCTAAATTGTCCCTCCATTAAGTTGCTTTTAGACTTGTAAGTCCTTTACTGAGAACAGAAGGAGTGAAATGAATGAATGTGTATTTGAATTGCGGGTTATAGACGAAGGAGTGAAGTAATCCTCGCACTTAACTGGGCAATTTAACCAATTGAATGAAGGGGGTAGTTCCTAAAGAAACTGTGGTGCCGCGTCGGTGGGGAAGTAGTATACAAAAATTTGGTTTTATCAACGGAGTTGATAATGTAAATTGGCCACCGTACAGAGACTCTAAAGGCTGACGTTTCGAGCGTTAGCCCTTCGTCAGGTAGAATCCAGAATCCAGAATCGATTCGCTCTGACGAAGGGCTAACGCTCGAAACGTCAGCTTTTAGAATCTCTGTACGGTGGTCAATTTACATTATCAACTCCGTTGATAAAACCAAATTTATGTAATTTAAGCAATTGTCTCTCATAGACACCTTAAAAATTAAGGAGCTTAAAGGGGTAGTATCACGGGAATTATCCCTTTATTTTGACCATAAATCTACTAAATCAGTTTTCAACGACTTTTTCATTTTTAGATTGCTTCTGGGTCACCGCTGTGAGAAAAAATCGATTAACTTTTAAAAGAAAAATGAGCCACATTACAGTGCGACGCGCCTTACCGTGGCCACCTGACATAGTTTTTTACAAATTATACGCCAATCAGGGAGTGCGAATTTCATTGGCAGTCACGCCTTCTTGCAAAGTTCGTACCGTGACGGTTGTAATTTGAACACCGTTGAGTGGGTTGTTGAGTTGACGTATTTACACGTAGGTTGTCAAATGTGAAACTTTGTTGGGTGGCCACGGTAAGGCGCGTTGCACTGAAAGTTATTACGGAGTTCAACGAAGCTGCCAGAAGAGAACTTGAAAACGTCGGCCCGACGTTTTCAAGTTGGCATTCACTTTAATCTTGGCTACGCGTAACCAAAAACGCTTAAGAATGGTTTTTGTGAGCTAAAATAGCCGTTTTCAAACAAAAAATGGCCATTAATTTTCGTTTGTCATCAGTAAACAGGTCTTTTTTGCTTTCCAGATTTTTACTAACAATCCATGACACTACCCCTTTAAACAACGGCGACGGCGACGACAACGAAAGCGTCGTCTCAAAATATAAACTCGCGTTATTGTAATACCTTGGTGACTATTTCAACCTTTTTAATATGACACGGGTGTGGTAGTTCCTCAAAAATGACACTGGTCGGAAAGACGCTCAATTTAGAGGAGAAAAACTAAATTTATCCTCAAGTGCTGACGTCCATGATAGAAGTTTTCCTGACGACGTCATGAAACGGACAAAGGTCAATTTGAAAACAGAATATAGAACAATGGTCTTTGAATTGATTAAGGTAACCAGGTTTTAAGTATTACGTTTTTTTTGCCAACACGCAGGAAACACTTTGAATCACTTCAATTTAAACGAAGAGGCAGGAACAGCACTGTTTTTGTATTTAACATCCGATCGTAAGAGTAGCTTATGGTCTTCACTGCTAGCTTTCAGCAAAGTGGTTTACTTCAACGTCTGTTCTATTATGTCTGGATAAAAGTCTACAATGTATCAGTAGTTACCTTGAACATTGCCGTCATTTGCGTGTCTTTGATTCACGTCTCCTGATTCGGATTCATTCCCGTCCACATTCACTCTAGTCCATTCCTGGTGGAGTTTTTCTTCCTCGTCAAGTATTCCTTCCACCAACAACTGCGACCCACCATCCCAACCGGATATTTTATTGAAGGCATCTTCACTGTCTAAAGTCGATTCTGTTCCCGGGTCTCTTCTGGCTGATTTTGCGCTGGAAGTCCTTGTGTCCCTCTCAAAATTGTTTTCCTCCAAAGTGAGCTCACTTTGGCGACTAGCAACCGCTCTCTCATGGGAGGAAATAGAGTCACTTCGTTCATCATGAACATCAGCAGCTTTCAAAACCTCTTCCAATTGATAATTTGTCTCTAGGGATGCTGTCGCCGATGAAATACGAGATCGACCCTCCTTATCATCACAAGATTGAGCGGACTGCGAGCGAGTAGACGATGAATCAATACGAGGGGTTGCCGAAGGGCTCCTGGTACGCGTGCCAGGAGAATGTCCGGAAAGCGAACGAGTATACGGTGAAGCAATACGGGAGCTTACCGAAGGGCTCCCTGCAGGCGGAGACGGACTTTGAACATGACTTTCACGTGACGCCGAAGTGACTATGTCACGGGAAAGAGACACGGTACTATCACGTGATGGGGAAACATCTCTATCAGGTGAGGTGCACGGGAGGCTATCATGCGATGGAGATGCTGTTCTTGAGTCAGCAATATTAACAACTAAATTGTCTTGTAACCTGGATAAATCAGGGGATATTATTGGCAACGTTGGCAAATCCTCATCGTGCACTGAGTCCTCAAAGTATGGCCAAAAGGTATTTAAAAGTTCTTGGTCTTTTGACAATGCAGAAAGTGTCCTGTTATTAATATTCGATACACTAGAAAGACTGGCAGTGCGACTAGAGCGAGGGCTTGTTCGAGACTCCCTATTGGCTCTCCCTGAAAAGAAAAAAAAAACGAGAATCACAGGCGGAAAACAAATTTTCTGGTCGCAATTAAAAAACGAACTGGCCCGCGCAAGGCAACTCCATTTTAAATAGGATGTACTTGCGAGCAAGGAAGGATTACGTTTTTGCAAACGTTGGCCGTGTAGCACTTATATTTGAACAGACGGTGTAATGTGAAGTTCAAATATAAGTGCTACACGGCCAACGTTTGCAAAAACGTAATCCTTCCTTGTACTTGTACATGTTCATTGCCGTGACTTTAACATCTTCAATTCCCACGGCCTGCTTCCGTCTGACCTTGTACCTCAGTCGGTAGAGCAGCGGTGATCTAGCCCCAAGGTCTTAGGTTCAACTCCCACGCTGGTCAGAGTTTTTCTCTGTCCTTGTGTGGGCCCATTTGCATTAGTAAGGCTAACGCTCATATGGTTCATATGGAGTACAAAACTAGCACTTCACATTATATTACACTCTAATCAGTTACGTCTGTTCTTGAGAGCGTTTCTCAAATCTGCATTGAGTTTGTGTTTTTTTGTCCCATAAATTTCTACAATCTCCATCTCAAAAACAAAGACGTATTTCAGAATGAAACCCTATCTTTCATCTCTAAATCACATTTAAAAACAAGCCTTTTCAAGAATGCGTGCCGGTTTTTTAACAGGAACTTTTGGGTCAAACATTTGTGGTACTCGGCCTTTGAGGAACTTGGCCGCGGAGTCAAAATGTATCCGAAAACTGAATCAGTCAATTGAAACAGAAACCAACGATGTGTAAGAGATGAAAGATTTTTGAAGAAATTCCCTTACCTCCACTCGATGGTCTTCGTTGCACACGCATTTTCTCATCTTTTTCACACTGGTGAGGACCTGCGCTTGCTGGACGAACGGACCCTTTTCCAGACCCAACTCGGTTACCAGGAAGGGACACTTCATCCTCTTCCTCAATAACATGCGAGGCACGGTTCCATTCATCATTCTGATTGATCAAACAAGAAAAGCGCTGTCGTTAGCCCTTTTATGGTTCTGCCAGGAAAACGCTCGAGTGTATTTGCATGTTGTGCACAAAGCTTTGCTTTGAACTCATATTTGCGAGTGAAGGGATTTATTGAAGTCATCCCCTAAAAATTCACACACAGACGTTTGTCAATGAAATAAACCTTTTGTAAACCATTTTACATACTTATCAATCACCGTCTGCAGGATTTTCAAATTTCAACTGAATATTCGACTTGTGTCAAACGCGACAATATTAGAGAGACTTAGGGCCTCCACAGACTAGGGATTTAGTTGTCGACAACTATTTGTGATCGACAACTAAAAAGTTATCGACAACTAAAAAACGTAGTCTGTGGCGCAAGTTGTCGACAACTAAACCCCAAATTATTAGTTGTCGACAACTAACCAGTTTCCCCTTTCCGTTTACGGGAAACGCGAACGGCAAAAGTGACCACGTGACCATGATCTTCCCGCCATTTTTCACGTTTGTCGGTTGCCGCTTGCCGTTTTTACGTGAAAGTTGGAATTTTCGCGTTTGCCGGATAAGTGGAATTTTCTTCTCGTTTTTCTTCTACATAACAA
>NC_090887.1:25153283-25178283 GCF_036669925.1 Montipora capricornis | reverse complement strand
CAAGCAATCTGGGTCAGAACTCCTTAAGTTAAAAGCAAATTTTCAACTGACCTTTCTGGAATATGGTCAGTTGAAACAACTCCATGATCCAAATGCTGCTTATCCTGGCGACACTCTGGCTTGTTGTACTTCATGTAATCTTCGATTATACTAGTAATCTCATCATCATCATCATCCAGGAATTGTGAATAGGTGTTGGTGGCATGTGACATTTTGATTGACTGAGTAAGTGATCTGAATCTTGGATATGCATTGTGTCCACTGAAAATTGAAAACAAAGGTGGCACCTAGTATCAACAACACTAACAAATGCCATGTGAATAAAAGCCAACCTTGCTGCATTAACAGCCAGAGCTTCATGTCTTTCTTCCTTGTACAAACAGAAAATGAGACTAGCACAGATTGCCAGGGAGGCCTCAAAAATATAACAACCTCCCTACCTCCCATGATGACCTTTACGTGCAGGTCATCAATAACATTATTGCCAAAACAAATAAGGATAGAGAATAATGCTTCTTTAATTCTGCTACTTATGCCCTCTCCTAGAAAAAAATATCAATATGTCCTTAAGCTTGAGATAAACATCTTGCAAGCATCCATCTAGAGTGCCTTTCTTTCATATTAGAAATAGTTATTACTTCAATGCATGATCACAATCTAAATAATAAATGACAGATAAGTTATCAAAAGACTGTTACAAATTACTGGCAAAAATAATTGAGGATGACAGTGTAAATCACAACAAGTTCTCATGCCGACACTACAAGATCCAGTGGTGATCTGACAAACTTTTGTATTTATTTACCTTGATTTTTTCAGTTCCTCCAGATAATACTCAGGATTAGCTCCAGGCTGAACATGTTTATCAGCTGTTAAGTTATCTGAGTCAAGGTAATGAAGAAATCTTAAAAATGATTTTCTGTTCCCCTTCTCTTGATTTTCCTTTCTCTGAGTTTGTTTTTGACTGTCAGGAATGCCTTCACAAGCCTCCTTATCCTACCAAAACAAGGACATCAGATAAAAACAGTGATCCAATAAATAAGCTACAATAAGGGCCCACAGATGGATTTTTTGCGCATTGCTAAGGAATTGAAATGTTACTTCCGGTGACTAGACGTCATCATGTCGTGAGCTGACCAGAAAACCCACTCACAAGCAAAAATCACCGCACAAACTGTTGTTTGCATCTAAGGTTTTTCCTCGCCCTTCCTCGCGCTCGTTCTCAGATCAACTGCGCATGCGTAACCGAACTGACTTCCAGTTTGAGACTAAGCTAAATTTCCGGCGGTCTTTAAATTGAATTAATTTTTTTATATGGCATGTTTCATCCCCAAATACAGAATATAGCTAAGCATTGATTTTTTCCAACCATCTGTTTTCAAAATGTTATGGGTATTTCAGTATCATTTATCTTTTTAAAAAGAACATTTCTCAAACTAAAAAGAAAAGCATGCTTGGCTGGATGCAAAAACGAATACAAATTATCAAACCACTGATTAAATACCCAAATTGTGTAGTACGTAGACATAAATTAGATTTTTCTTTTATTGGTCACGTGACCATGGGCATGACATGATGACATCATATTTAGGGTTATTGGCCTGCAAAAGTTGGAAACTGACCAAAATGATGCCAAATTCTCTCAAATTACTTAACCACTACATCCTTAGCAACACACACCAAAAAAACATGTCAGTAGGCCCTTAAGATTCAACCTAAAATACTGTAAATGCTAGAATTAGCACCCAGCTTCAAATTATTGTTCCACTTCAAAAAAGCACCCCTCCTAAAGGAAAATATTAAATAAGCACTCCCCTTCCAATAAGTGCTCCCCCCAATCTTCCCAACAGAAAACGAATACATGTATGGTACTGAATGTCACAGGATTTACGTACATGGCACTTTTGATGAATGACATGTAACAGTACATTCAGCAGAGACGTTCTATGAACCATATTACAGTTTTATTTTATTACCATGTTGCATATCGGATTCAATTCAAATAAAGACTTACATGTATATGAGTGTATATGTATATATGAGTTACGTGTATATTGAGGCTCACCACTGAAAAACGATTTACGTGCCCACCTTTGGCCCTTCAAATAAACACCCCCTTCTCACCTTTGAAAATTAAATAAGCGCCTCTGGTACTAATTCAAGCATTTAGGTAGTTGCAAAAAGCAACATAAAGCACCGTGTTGTGTCTGATTTGGGGTTAAATGAGATCTCAATGATCTTCTATTTTCAGTAACCTCCTTCCCTCCCTCCTCCCAATTATCAAACAACTAACATGGCCATTGGCCATTGTGAATTTTTGTTATATTGCCCACATTCCACATGAAATCTGGGAATTATTAAAACCGGCTCACACTGGTGGATTAGGCTTGTTTTTACAATTGAAAATGAAAGACTCACCTCTTTACCAAATTCAAGAACAGAATTTGTCAAATTTCCCAAAGTTCTAAGTTTAAGGCCTGCTTCATATACATCTTGTTTTTTAAGGTGGCTCTCCCCATTTCCATGGTTACAGAGATCATCACTTGGAGTAAAAAGAAGAATGGCACCCTTTCGGGTGACAAATGTTCTTGGAAGAAATAGCTGTCCATCATCCAAAACATAACTGCTACTTGACTTGGCTGACTTGGAGCGAAAATATGTTTGGTTGATCGACTGAGGAAGCAGAGGTGCTATGGGGAACTGGAGAAACACAAAGAATCAATGGAAAATAATATGAATTTACTATTATATTGCTTTAATTCTTTCCCTCCTGAGAGCGAGACTGACAGACAATTCCACTTGTAAATGGGGACCGCGTTGGGGTGAATGGGTTGACCCAATGACTCCTAGAAGTGAGACTTAATATAAAAATTACAACACTCCTACAATTCACAATAATACATGCACATTACAATTAAAACATCATTGAACTGTGTAAGTCCTGACGATGGTGCAATGTCAATGAATGTGCAATGAAACCACATCCAGTAAAGTCGAACAAGGCAGGTTCTGGTGTCCGTAAATGTTGCAATAATAATGAACGGTGTTTCAAAATGTAAAGTACATCGTCGTGCAATGTGTGCTCTCAATCATGTGTGCTCTCAATCATGTCTTACATTCTCTGCAGATGATAAGCAAGTGAGAGAAGCTGACATGATAGTTTAGAATTTTACTTTGTAGGAAATCTCGATAACTATACGAAGGAAATTTTTTTGGATTTATTGTGAGCAGCGTTCAAAACAGAGAGAGGCGAAAAGACTTGCATTTGGATTCAAACAAAAACAATCAACTATGGTAGCGAAAGAAAAAGAGCAGTCTGCTCCTTACCTTTTGGTCGAAATAATCTTCACACTCCACATCACCTTCCCAACTAGCTACACCACGGGCTAGAGGCGAAAACATCGAGATGAGCCTTTAAATAAGGGTCTGAATTTGATCAACATCGTTGCAGACCGGCGTGCATCACGCCATCTTTGATCCCTTTTCGACTACAACCACCTCAAATAGTTGGGGGTTCCCATGCCAATATGGTAATTTCAACAAAGACCCAGCTGGTTCTCTATGACGTCTGTTTTCCCCCACCGTAGGGTACTGTCAATCGAAAAGCAAGTTTTCGTTCACTCTTACTGAAAAAAATTACCTTTCTAACTCCTTATAAGTCGAAATTTGGTTTTATCAAACGTGTTGATAAAGGTCGAATTACCAGCGTTAGCCCTTCGTCAGAGCGAGGCTAAGGCTCGAAACGTCAGCTTTCCAAATCGTTTACGGTGGTAATTCGACCTTTATCAACACGTTTGATAAAACCAAATTTTCCTGTTTCACTCTCCCATCGTCAACTTTTAAGCCCGCACCTGATGACTTTGATGGTGTTGCGTTCGATTGATCGTATTCCGGAATAAGAATACATGGAATATAAGTTAGAAATCCTTCGTTTTTACGGAGATTCATATTAAAATTGTCAAACATCCGCTAAAATGCTATTTTAAACATATTTTTATTATCCTTGCTGCTTCGAAACGCGCCAAACATACCGTTTTAATCATCACTCCACGTATTCTTATTCCGGAATAGGGTCAATCGAACGCACCCTAAGAAAACCGTTGTTATGTTATACAAAACACGCCGTTAAGTATTTGGGTTCATCATTTACTTACATTTATTTAATGCTTTCATTTAAAATACAAAGGAGCAAAATAGAAACGTTCTTGATCGACTTTCAGCCTGAGGAATGTTCTTGATACGTTCTTAAAATTTTGATTAATCTCAGCCTCAACATTCTAATAAAATAAGGTTCTTACGAAAAAAAAAAGGGAGTGTATCACTCTTAGGAGGGAAACTACGATTCCATTGGACAGTTCAGTTCCGGTTGATTTTTTATTTTTTCGGTTCAAAAAATTAATAGACCATTTTCGAAATATCAAATATTGAGCTTGATAGTGAGGCAGAGAGGACAAAAACAAAAACACGTTGGAATGAATGTGAAAAAGATTTACAAATCATCCACTTTCCTTTGTCTTTGTCCTCTAAACCTCTCTCTAAGCTGAATTTAAATATTTCGATAAGGCGTTTTTAAAGGCCCGCGTTGACCCAACAGGCATTGTGCCGTGGAGTAATATACCCCATTAAAAGCTGAAATTCATCAGTCCCACAATCAGACCACTGTGATAAGCAATAGGAATTTTTCAATATAAAAGCAAACGGTCGAAAAGCTTGTCGATTGAAGGTGGGCCTTAAATGGATACGGCAACGAACAATCTCGTCTCCAGAGTCCGCTTTCTTTTGGTCAGCACCAAGAACACGGACTCTGGCAACTTCCAACGCAGGAAGTTCGCAAAATCACGGACCTCCGTCTCGTCTACGCACGCTCAGAAATTTGAAACAACGGCGGTTGTCAACGGTTACAAAAATGGACCTTCACTACGACTGCGCAAAAATTGGAAGTGGCCAGAGTCCGTGTTCGTGGTGCTCAAAAGAAAAGCGGCCTCAGGGGACGAGATTGGGCAACGAAGATTCGTCTAGTAACTGAAGCTGGCTCGTTGCTAATGATCGCCTGATGTGAAGGAATCGGCAATCCAGGATCCATTTCGGTGGAACCCGTGAGTCTGGAATCCGAAATGCGGGAACCACTATTCGGAATCCGGAAGAAAAAAAAATAGCCACGCATTGCGTACGTGTGGTAGTGCAGTAACACAGCGCTGTATAATTGTCAACTGAGCTGCGTTTTGTCTTCTAGGAGATTCAAGTTATCTTGGCGTAATATGTAGCTCTAATAGTACACGATATTGTTTTGGTACTGTATATCATTACAGTGCCATGGTATATGTGTTAGGTAAATGGCGTCCTGAGAAGACATGTGCTTAGTAGTAAAATACTAAATCCCAGAAAGATTGAAGAAAAGAAAAGGGAATCGAGAAACATTGGTTCGAGGCTGACATGTTGATCATTTTCAACTTTTTTTTCACCACAAGTTTGAGCGCGCACTCTGAGCGTCTGATAGCGTTCAATGAAGTGAAGTCCTGTCGGGCGGGGTTCGTATTTGGATGGGTGACCTCAAAATACAGGAATTGCGATCAGAAACACAGGACCGAAAATTATATTTTAACGCTCAAAAATGCGAACTAAGCGAGGTCCAGATTTTGTTAGCCTGCTTTATGCAAAACAAATATTGATGCAAAAGTAAATAAATATTGATACAGTTTTTAGGAAGAGAAAAAGTTTTCAGGAAGTGTCGATCAAGAATAAAATACTTTGCCATGAGCAACAAAATGTGCGACAAGAAAACAACTTAAAAGTTGAACCGAGAATATAAAATGTTACCATGAGCGAAAAACATTTTGGGATGGGCAATTTTTGCTACGTTCAATTTTTCTATTGTAATTTCGGCTGCACAAGTAAATCGTAAAATCGAAAGTGACATCGAATTCAGTGGGCGCCGTGATCAAGTTACCTTGCATGTTTACTCGCGAAACAAAGGATACATCTGTGTCGCAATGATGGCAAAACACCGAGTTTTTGTTTTTGTTAGTTTGTTTTTTTTTCTTTCAAGTGTTATAAAGATTGACAAGACATGTGCGAATTCAACACAAAGATCACAATAGCCCATCTCTTGAGGTTGACCATTGTTTCCGCAAAGTCAAAAATTCACTCTCCTAGACGAGGTTATTTATCACCAGGTAATTCCATCGTTTTGGAAATAGCAGCTGCTTTATTATTCATCAGCGTCACAAATTCATGCCGATTTCGGAGCTCATTTTGTTGAAACTCCAGCTCGCTTGCGGCAGACCTGTTTATGTTCGTGAGTTATGCACGCGCTACGGGCCCATTTACCACCACGAACTTACAATCACTGACTCACTCTTACAAACCCGGTGACATAGTGTGTAGTGCATTTATAAAGTGCACTACCACAACAATCGTTTGTAAGCGGCTATATTCAGCTACAGCATTCACAACAGTCTTTGCTCTGATTGCTAAGGTAGATTCCTGTTGTCAAATGGTAATCACGTTTATCTTACCGCTCTTACTTGCTCTGCTCATTGGGGGAAGTGGCGAAACAAATCACATAAATTAACAACTATTCACCGAAGTGGAGGTGGCTAGTGGTGGATGACATCCGCACTAGACAACGACACTGAGGTGAATAGTTGTTTTAGTACTAAAACAGAGAGATAACTTTACTAGGGATTTTAGGACACCAATTTTATGCCCGAATATGGACAAAGATTAGATCGACGGGAAAATGCACGAGCTACGTTACATCCAAATAAGGAAATTTCAAACTAAAAAAATTCAGCTGTGAACCAGGGTTAAACGCTTCAAGGCCATGAGGAAGTTACATAGTGTACCAATAAGGTATAGGAGCAAATGAGATACTAAAGTACATCAAATAAGAAGAGCAGTTTATCATAGTCTTGCATTTCAAAGTACCCCCGTGAACGGCGTACAGTTACAACTAATAGAGGACTGCTTTTATTGTTCAAAAAATAAGTTTCCAAGAGGTTTGTGGTGATTTTAACAAATTACAGTTTTATTGCAAGACGAATACATAATGACAACTAAAGCATTGCTATAAGCTTTACAAACCAAGTTTAATATCCTTTATTCTTGATCATATATTACAATCTCATTTAAAAGGAAACTACTCATCAAAACGCTTCCCCTTGAAAATCATGTTGAGTACCCTCCGATATAATAATAATAATATAAAACACGAAAGCTGATTAGACAACACTCAGCCCGAACAGATTTCACTAGACATCATCTTTAATCCTATAGACTACAAACACGTGAATAATCCGACGCAATTAATTCCCTCCAAAAGGTCAAAAACACGGACACACGCCAAATCTGAAACAAAAATGCTCGCTTTACTTACTGGTCTTCGGTCAGATCGCGGAAAAATTAATTAGGACCCTTCCTTTTTAAGGCATTACATCTTAACGTCTAATAAAATTACCCTTCCATGCAGCTTTTAGATGATAAAAATCAGTAAAATGGTTTTGTCATTCTTACTTTACCACTGGTAATTGTCTCACATGCGAAGAGACTGACCACTTTCATAAATGGCGACCACTTTTACATTCTCTTGAATGTCTTTATGTTAATTAGACCTACTGCCCTCATTTTGAAAAAAACTTTTTTTTTTACATTTGCTCGTCGTAGCGAGGCTACAAAGGTTTATTAGCATTTTAAAAGAGAATGTTTTATTTGGCCGTCATTAAGAAAGAGGTCAATAACCTTACACAACTTGAAGGGTCAACAAACTGAAAGTTTTTGGCTTTGAAATTTTGTCATAAGGGTTATCCATAACTTTTGTCTCAATCAGTGACCCTATTTTTACGGTGGCCCACAACTGTCACGACAAACTCATTTTCATCACGGCAAAATCATTTTCGCCATCATTTTATCACGTGACTCGACCGACGTCATGTAAGCTCGCGACGTGCTGTGGGAGCCTATCCAACAAGGCGGTAAGTCGACGGTACTGTTTAAAAAATGTTTTGTGCAAATTGTGGATTTACGCTCCCAGACGGAGCGAACTCCTGCGTCCAGTGTGGAAAAGGTATGTTTTCATTCACTTACAAGTGCACATCATACAACAGAACTATTTCTCCTGCCTACAGCATTATTAATGAGAAAATGAATTGCAGTCGGAAAAATGTTATGATTCGAACTAAATCTGCGTAATTCTCTCTTATTTTATAAGTTTTAATTGTTTGTGTTGGAGACCCAATTTTAGCTATAGTATGATGAACAGGAATATTGCAGTCGTAGGCTTATGACGGAAAATTCCAAGAAACCAGTAGGTTGATGTACTCAGTTAGTAATCAACACAAAGCGTGGCCGTTGATTGACAGTTGTGCTCCCTCATTCCCTTATCGTTGCTGTCACTGATATACAGAAAATGTTAGGAATATTTTCAGGTCACATTCCGAGTTCACTATTCTGAAATAAAAACAAGTCAAAAGTAGCCAATATTACAATAATATCTTGGGAAAACGGAAACTTGCCGTAGTATTAACCTAGAAATTGAAATATGTAGGCTTAAGGCTTCTGGGATTTTCTTGTGCGAAAGGCTAGATGGACATCAAGCCACATTGCAGTGTTCCAGATAAGAGTCGGGTCTCGGGTCAATAACCCGGCAAAGAAAGCTTCCTGACCCGACAGATAAAATGTAAATGTTTAGTTAAATATTACAACAAAATTAAAAAACGAAAGACGGACGTTTCTTGGCTAAGTACATTGTTTAACTCTGAAAGCGACGAACGATTTAACAATCTTCCCTGTAGCTCATTGAATGTAAACAAGAAATTTGACACAAGGTGATCACGTGCATCTTTGTGGTTGCCTAGCACGTGATCAATTTCTTCCTTTTGACAGAACTTCCCCTTGATTCATAGAAGTCAGAGACTGCAGAAGGTTTAATGTTTTTACGATAGAATGTCATTAATAGTCCGCTGAGAATTCAAAATTCAGAGTTGTATACAAAAACTTTTTTTCCTTCATCTGTCTTTTGGCTTGTCTTTTACTGTTAAAGGGGCTAGGTCACGCAAGTTTAGGCAATTTCAGCACTGATCGAATGATCATAGAATTAACTAAAAAATCAAAATAACTGCCCAAAACTATAGAAGAACTCTAACAAAACACAGGGAAGCCAAGAAGGGACATGGATGGACAAAACTGGAGAGGATTGAAGTGGATTGAATATGGGTAAATTTGAAAAACGTTGGCCCACCTTTTTTCAAATTTATATCAATATATATCAAAATGTCATCTACAAAGCTGGAAAATCATTCTCAGTTGTTATGTGGCGGTGATTTTGCAAATGAAAGACTCTTGCTTTGCCAATTTGACGTTTAGAGCTAATAATTAACAAAATAAAACAAAATTACCTAAAATAGAGTGACCTAGCCCCTTTAACTCGCGGCTTTTGCGTTACATTTTGGTGCACAAGTAAAGCAAAAAAATTTTTGACCTGGTATCAGCTTAGACTGAAACGAAGAGGAATTATGAAGCGGAAACAACACGTTCAGTCCTTCCTTAGTGAGTGGAATAAACGTTTGCAAGACATGCGTTACATTCAGGTAAACTTCCGTCGGAGCAATTTGTAGTTGGTTTTTTGCGGACTTGTCCCGGACGTTAGTGTTACATTGCTTGTTTTTGAAATCCGATCTGCAGAAATGTAAGCTATTGGAAATATAATATCGGTGAGCTTTAGACCCTTTGTGTGTACTGTTTTCAGAGACAACGCGTCAAGCCAGAACCGTGAGAGAATAAATAACTTTAAAATTACATCAAGCGTGTCATTAATTGTCGCGAGATCCGTTGCCGACAAAAGTGGCGAACCTGCCAGGACGATACGAAAAAGGATTTACCAGTTCACCTTATCCTTGGTGCCAGCGAGTACGCGCTAGTCAAAACCGAGACCATTCCCAAAATTGGCAGACCCGGAGAACCCATCGCAGAATGGACGCGCTTTGGGTGGACTATCTTGTCACCCGGAAGTAAACCAAATCTCACCAACATGTTCCTAACACAGAACCTCAGCAGACTTGACGTTCTCGGATTACAAGACCATTTGGTTGGCGATCAAGACCTCGTTTACGAAGAGTTTAAGGAGCAACTCCTAAGGGACCCAGAAGGATGGTACGAGAGTGGCTTACTCTGGAAGGGCAACCATCCACCTCTTCCCAACAATAAGCCAGGAAGTCTGAAACGCCTGGTGAACCACGTAAAGAAACTGGAGAAGCAACCAGGGATGAAATCATCCGAGATCAACTAGCCCAAGGAATAGTCGAGCGTGCCGAAGGCGAACCAGAAGGCAAGGAATTCTACGTCTCACACAAACCAGTGGTGCGAGAGACGGCGGAGAGCACAAAAACCCGCATTGTTTATGATGCTTCTGCAAGAGCCTACCAGAAGGCGCAACCCCTCAATGAGGGTGGTGGGGAGTACAAGCAATTCGTCAGTAATCTGAGTCCGAAAAATCCAAGAAGTACATTCAATGGCGCCACATGGGTTCAAAGGAAAACCCTGCCGATCTGGGCAGACGAGGAGGAAAAGCAGGAGAATGTGTGAATCTGTGGTTTCAAGGACCGTCCTGGTTACCACACCCAGAGAATTGGCCGTCCGACATCGTTACTAGCCCAAGCAATGAAACTCAAGCTGAGGCAAAAGTAATCAAGGAAGTTCTCGCAGTTCGAATTTGTTCGTGGATAAGACGGTTTATCCAAAACTGCAAGTTGAAACGTCAGCAAAAGATCAGCGGTCCTCTCTACACTGCGGAAACAAACCGTCAGATAGAGTTCTTGGTGCGAGACAGTCAAGTCAGATGCCTGAATACAGCCAGTTTTGAAGAAGATCAGTTACCATTAAACCTTCAGAAGAACGAAGACGGTTTATATGAATGCAGGGGCCGCATTCAAGGAGATTATCCCATCTACTTACCCGTAAGTGCCCTGTTCACCAAGAAGCTGGTCATGCACGTGCACACCCAAACCTTGCGCGGAGGAGTCGGCATGACAATGGCGAAGGTTCGAGAGAAGTATTGGGTGCCACGGTTACGATGTTTGACAAAGCAAGTGATTAGGAGCTGTCATGGCTGCAAATGGTTTCAAGTGGCGGCACTCCCAAATCCACCAACAGGCACCTTGCCGAAGGAAAGAACAGCTGGATCAGTACCATTCAAGTGCAATGGAGTGGATTTTGCTGGACCAATTAAATACCTCAGCAAGACCAAAAAGGAAATGGAGGCTTACATCCTTCTTTATGCCTGTAGTCTCACCCGAGAGGTCTACCTGGACCTGTTACCGAGCCAGAGCACTGACGAATTCCTAAGCAGCTTAAAACGATTTATAGCAAGAAGAGGGCGCCCCAAGAAGATCTTTTCAGACAGTGGCAGCAGCGAAGTGGAAGAGGAACGTTGTGAAAGACGAAAGGTTGAACGACTTCCTCGCCAGACAAGAAATAACTTGGCAGTTCAACTTTAGCCGAGCCCCATGCTGGGAAGAGGAGGGGGAGGGGGGGGGGGGGGGGTGCAATTTGAGAGACTGATCGGTGTAGTGAAGCCGAGTCTGTACAAGTCCATAGGTAATGGGAACCTCAGATGGCACGAACTTGAAGAGGTCATCTCAGATGTGGAGAGAATTACTAATGACAGGCCCCTCGATTATGTGGAGGACAACGTCCAAATGCCGACCCCAAGCGTTATGCTCTTCGGCCAACCAAATCAAGTTCCAGAGGAAGACCCGAGTAGCATAGAGGATGACAGCCTCAGGAAACGAGCCAAGTACCTGCGATGGTGTAAAGAGGTGCTGTGGTTGTGAGGGATAGTGAGAGCAGCGCGACTGAGAGCTGGAAAATCCTTTCTGGAACGACCACTTCAACATCTCTATCCACTTGCGCTGTCCTGTGACAGAAACACCCAAGAGAGGACTGCAAGATTGGATGCTCGAGCTCCAGAGTTCCAACTTAGTCTTCATAAGCGCCAAATTGGGGGAGAATGTCTCGGACGTTAGCGTTACACTGCGTGATTTTGAAAACCGAACTGCCGAACCCCAAGACTTGAAATGTAAGCTATTGGAAATATAATCTCGGTGAACTTTAGACCCTTTTTGTACACTGTATGAGAGGAGAGTTTTCAGAGACAACGTGTCAAGCCAGAACCGTGGGAGAATAAATAACCTTAAAATTACATCAAGCGTGCGATTATTTGTCGCGAGACCCGTTCACAACAGACTATTTAACTGTAAGAAGAAACGAATGAGTTTTACTCAACAGTGGTTTTGTTATCTTCGAACTAAAGTTATGATCACAGCTCAAAAATTAAAAGACCTCAAAACGGGACAGGACATTACAAAATGATTGTACTAGAACATGTGTTTTAACAGGTGAATGTCTCAGCCGACCTTACGCCCTTCTCTCACTCCCAAAGGGCCCCTGATAGCGCGCCGTCTGGGTGACCCCTACAATGGGGCCTGGTTCGAATAAGGAGGTTTTTTTTACTTTAGAGCGCTATCAAGAAGAGCTTGGGAAGGATTTTACATGGATCACGTTGTTCCCCTGCACTCTTACTGATTTTAAAATGTCAGAAGAAGGAAGGAAGTAACTGCTGATGTTCAAGAGTCTGAAGAGCAGTTGTGGGACATGAGCTGTGACCTTCCTGATGTCTGTTATAGACCTGATGATCCACCAAAACCAAATAAGGATGGGGAATCAGATGTGAACATGGAAGAGAAACACTTGGAGCCGGTTAAACATCAAAAAGAAGATGACTTCCAAATAGCGCAAGCACTCTAAGCTAGTCTTGATGATGGTCTTGATATTGTTACACAGGGAAACCATGAAGCAGTTTCAGGAAAAGAGACTTTGGACAAATCAGTAATTTTCAGTGACCATACATCAGTTATCCAAGACCTTGAGCAGCATGCCATTTCTACAGAGCGGTTTTTTCCTTGTGGTGAGGAGGGGAGTGCTAGTCCAGCGATTTATTGCCTTGTGGCAACGGAAGAGAAAGAGGACGTCTCCTGTCTTGGAAAGGAAGGAATTGATAGTGGTGCACTGGTAAGAGAACCTTTTGCAGACATCTCAGATATAGGGAAGACCTTGTTTCCTGGAGGAGCCCCTGTTGATTCCACCCTCTACGTTCGAAATGAAACCTTCAAAACAGCGGGTGAAATAGTCGCCGCAAGCTTCGCCCCAAAATGGGCCACCTCCCAACTTCCTTAGCCCTGTGGTATTCGATACATTGATAAACTTGAACATGGACGTAAGGGATCTTTCTCCAGACAAACATCTTACAGGGGAAGAAAGACAAATACTTGATACCATTAAACTAACCTGCGATCAGGCTCTATTTTAGTTTCGCGTGTTGTGGAGTTGGCGAAACGAAAAATAGAGCCTGACCAAATTCCTCTTCGAAATTCCTTCCGCCTACTTTTTTTGATTGATTGACATGTCCTTCATCGGCCAATCAAATTTACTTCCATTACACCAATACACGCGTGGACGGCAGATTCACGCAATTTTGTTTTGACCAGAGTTAATTACCGTGGGAGGAATATTGTAAACGAATTCGAAAGTTACCGTTGGCTTTAATTTGAGAAAAACACATTTAAAGCATGGGGAATGTTTTCGACGACTATATTGCGGCAAAGGCCGGTGTAATTCTCCCTCCGAACTTCACTGAATATGCAATCTTTTAAGCTTGACATCTTAATTTGTAATTGAGATAACCTAGCATTTTGTCGTTGGACGGTTTGGCAATAGATTTTTAAAGAAAAAAAAAGAGAAATACATTATTCCTTTAACGTGTTTGCCCATGAAGGTTTCTTTGGTGATTTTTTCGGGTAATATCTTCAGTTGCAGTGTATTTCTAGAATTGCGCGCAGTAAAATCATGATAAGTTTGGCTGTTAATTTTTTGATGGAGTACGGACAGTAAGATGGACTCGCAAAGTTTATTTTATTGTTGTACAATTGATCTCTCTGGAAACATGCCATTTTAGTTTCTGGAGTGCGAGTTTAAAGTTAAATCAACTGGAAATATTATGAAGTGTGCAAACAAACCGTGTCATGTACAGTAAATAAATAAAGCGCGCCGTTTGATACACAGATATTCAAAACATGCATTCGTGTAACTTGCGATTTTATCAGCATCTCCTCCTGTTGATATATATGTCCCTTGTCTCATCCAGGAAACCAATATGCATCGGCTTTCATTGCCATTTGAAACTGAGAACCAGCTATTTAGCTTTCAAAACATCAGGGAAGTTTGTGCCAAAGTACTTTCAACCCCATGGCCACAGAGCTCGACAACGGAATCGCTAATTTCACTCGTTCCAGAGATTCAAACCCGATTCTGGACAAGTTATGAGATGTTTCAGATGGCATATCTCCATTTATACAAATAAAATCAAGTTGCACCGTCCACGGCATTGTAAGAACAAAAGGGAGCAAATTTTTTCGTACAATTATGGCGGATTAGTCTCGAGGACTTCGCGAGAGCTCCGCGCAATCACGATGGCATTTTCACTTCCGGCGTTTCAACAGCCAATCAGATCACGAGTTTGGTCGGCCAAAATTTGGCCGACCGTCCGGAATTCTTGAGAGACTTTTGGTCAGGCCCAATTTTAGCGAACGACGACATAAGAGAACATATGGGCGAAGCTAAACATGGGCCTGATCGCAGGTTACCATTAAACAAGATGTCACTAAACACCGTGACTACATAAGAGAGCATGGTTACACCGGTATCATCAGTGAAGAACGTACCAATGACATCCTTGGGTCAATCGTGGTTAGCCATTGGAATAAAATAGTTCTTTGTCTGGAAGAGTTCAAGGAAGGAATGAGTCTTTATAGACTTGCAAGTATCCTTTCCCACAGTCCAGCAGCCTGCAAAACATTGTTTGTGAAGGGTCTTATTGATGATGTTAATGCCAACTATCTAACAGGAGTACTTCACTCTCAGTACTCTCTAGAAGGTTGGTCAAAACGACTCGTTTAAGAGACGATTATCAACCAATTCCAAGATTTTCTTCTCAGCTTAGAGGATGACAACATCATAAGCTACTCTGCCCCTGTGGCCTGGAATTACGATGAAGATAGCCAGCCCCAGGACACGGCAGAGACCTTTTCTGGAAAAATGCTTCACTCACCTGACCTTACAGCTTCAGGGGTAATAGGCTGGGTGACTGGTCAGCGACACAGGGAAATAAATGGCCAAAAAGTAAAGATCACGGTCAAGTTCGATCATGAGGGTACAATCCGAATTCCTGATCACACTATATGCTTTTCCTATGTTGGCGCCCGCTGGATGGAAATCACTATTCCAACAGAACACGTCCTTCCTCGTGAAGAATTTAGACACATCTTCATGCTAGCATATTGTAAGGGCCAAGCTTTTGCAAAGCCGTAAAACTGGTTCTTGATGGTTTCTGAAGTATCGTTCGCATTTTTGTTACTTAAGGTCCATTCTCTGACTGTTTGAGAAGTATGATTAAACCAAGAGTAAATTCATAGTCAATTCTTCAACTAGAAAACTTGTTTCGTTCCATGTATTTCAGCACCTGAATCTTCATAATCATAAGTAGACATGGCATTCTTAAATTTGATAGTGAAGAATTTCACCAAACAGCTTTTAGTAATGGAACATGGTTACAGAAGAACGATCCCACATCTTCAGTTGCTGTGTTAACATTTTATAATTTCATAGCCGATGGGTTGATACCGTTGAGTATCACCAGCCATGTGAGACCAGTGATACCTTGAACAAATTTGTAAACTGCATAAGGATTTATTGGTAATTAAAGCGACAGGTCTACGACGTGACTTAGGAAGCCGCTCTTAAAGCCACCATTGAAGTATTACTTCAAAACCTCCTCTTCATCGAAGCTTGCTTCCAATTCAGCCTCAGAATCTGATGAAATCTCTTGGTTTCCAACACCTTGCGCTGTAAATGAACAAGAAATTCGTTATTGGCTGAACACTCTACTCCTTTGTGTATCCACGCACGTTGGTTTGAGAATTTGCCAGGAAAAAAAGTCAAATGTGCATTGTGTGCACTTGTAAGTGAATGAAAACATACCTTTTCCACACTGGACGCAGAAGTTCGCTCCGTCTGGGAGCGTAAACCCACAATTTGCACAAAAAAGTTTTAACAGTACCGTCCACTCACCGCCACGTTGGATAGGCTCCCACAGCACCTTGCGAGCTAACATGACGTCAATCGAGTCACGTGATAAAAATGATATTGCCGTGGTGAAAATGATTTTGCCGTGATCAAATTGATACTGCTGTGGTCAAAGTGATGTTACCGTGGTCAAAATGATATTGTTGTGATCAAATTGATATTGCCGTGGTCAAAATGATTTTGCCGTGACAGTTGAGGGCCACCGTACTATCTAAATTTTCCATGACTTTCACAAATGCCAGTGTAAAAACTTTTTACCAGTTTTAGAAGAAGTAGTGTATTGAAAATAACTCACTTCAGAATTCCAATCGGTGAACCAAAACGTGTTTCAGCAAATTATATCACACCTGGGGGTGGGGGAGGGAAGTTGTGGCCGATTACATCCGTCTCACGGAAAATGGTGATTACGGCTTTCAAAAGTTGAAAGAACCGAGTATCATTCTAATGAGTTTTGTATCTCAACTAAAATGTCCTCATAAAAGGGTGTAAACACCGCCATATTATGACCGACCACGCGCGCAAACCGGTTTGTGACCTCTGAAAGCTCTGTGTTCACACTTGTCAACCCCTGCGCGACGCCTGAGGGTGTATACGGTCCGTTTTCCTGGTGTAGTCGACTCGTTATTCTCGTTAACATGAAGTCGTACGTACGAACAGCTGCAAAAAAAAATAATTCAATGCCAAGATGGTTTATTCAGTATAGTTAAATGACAGTCTTGCGATAGCTTTACGTCAACCACGTTTTCAAGAACAAACAAGTTAAACTTGTATTGGAGAGAAAGTTACGAGAAAAGCTTGTGGCTATGTTCACTGTTTTGTTCAATGCGTTTGACGAAGGAAAACGCTTCCAACCGCACTCATAAGTTACTCCTTTTTTCAGTTCTTGTACTCTTATTGACCTTAAATTCTAGGATCTTTCACCTCGCCTGCAGAGCAGGGGTTTTTAGTGTACGAAACACGTGCCGTTTTTATACTAGAGACACAACCGGCGTCTAGTGTAAAGACGGGACGAACTATATAAGACGCATAATCCGTCTGGGACGAACTTGGGCAAACATTTTTTATATGTCTGTTAAATTCGTCTGGTCTGGCATAAAGACGGGCACAAGACGCACAACGCGTCTGGGCGAGCTATCCAGTTTACTGCGTCTACGCAGACGTACTAAAGTGGAAGGTTTGTCGAGACGAATCAAGCGTCATGTGCCCCGTCTTTATGCCAGGCGAAATTAACAGACGCAGAAAAAAAGTTTGCCCAAGTTCGTCCCAGACGAATCGTCTAGTACAAAAAAACGGCCTTGGTTATCAATCTCTTGGCAAGTCATGTCGGCTACCTTAAACCTTTTAAGGACGGTGCCTACTAATTCAAAGGTATTTTTGCCCCGGTTTATGATTATGCAGGAAATGTAGATCTTTACAAGTGTCATTGAAATCCAAAAAGAAAATTGGGGGTAACCACGCATTTTTCCAAGATAATTCATGAATAACATTTGTAAAAAGCTTTAAAATACAAAGCAACGTATCTCGCTCTTTCTCAAATTGATGCTTAACGTCAAATACTTACAAAATGGCATTAGTCAAGAATTCCTGTTCGAAACCTAAAATATGCGATTCATGCCTCGTTGCTTACTACATAAACTGAACACAAATCTCTTACCAACCGAGTTCGCGGGCTGTACTGTAAGTTACGGCCCACGCTTTTTTCCTTAGATTCATGGCCCATGCAAGCGCGAAACGCGCTGGCCATAAATCTAAGGGGGAAAACAAGGGTCCATAATTTAGAGCACGGACCGAGAAAACGGGGGGTTAGTAAGATATTTATTATACCCCTGTGAAACTAGTTTAAGTCAAGCGGAGAGTTCAACTGCCATAACTGCGGATAAATCTTCTTGACTTTTAAGATAGTTCCTTGCAAGATTCAAACAGTTTTACAAGCTTATGTAACAGAAAAGACATGAAAAACTTGCTGCAGAATGTCTTATCTAAATTTCAAATTTAGCAGGCCGTACTGTATAATACGGCCCGCTAATTAGTTAATCGCAACGCGCGTACTATGTGAGAGATATAATAAAATTTGTTACCTCAAGCAAAGTGACGCAGTCAATCAAAGTGCTATACATGGTTTTCCAATCCTCTGTAAACATTTTGTTGAAATTTAGGGCGCGTTCGATTGACCGTATTCCGGAATAGGAATAGGAACAATTGTCAAACACCCGCTAAAATGCTATTTCAAACATATCTTTATAATTCTTGTTGCTTCAAAACGCCAAACATACAGTTTTAAATCATCACTCCACGTATTCTTATTCCGGAATAGGGTCAATCGAACGCACCCTTAATCTCTCATGGGCCAAAATCCACAGAATCGGCCTTCGTTCGTAAAGACATCACAGTGATTTCAATACTCACTTATTAATTTGTAAACTGTGTTATCAGGGGATGAAATTCCTTCAACTTGTCCTTTCAGCGTCTCTTTTTGTTGTGGTGTAAGTTGACTTAATCCTCTTTCTTCCAAGAGCTTTTCCGTTTCTTTTACCATTTGCTCGTACACACCAAGAAGACTAGAAGAAAAATCCCTTTAAAACAAAGATTTTTACTCGTTTTAGTGAGCATCCAAACTTCCATGACGGCACACCAAAATTCGCAATATCATGATTTAAAGCCTAAGTCAATCTTGGAGTTTGTTTCGCCATTTTGTTCCGATACGAGTTGCACGAAGAATTGCATAGCTTAATATACAAAAGATACACCCTTTCTTTTTTGGAACGCAATTGGTGAGAGAAGTAAAATGTGGTTACACCGAAGTAACTATTATTACACTTTCCGCTACGCTTTTCGCAATGCTGCAACTTATGTCGTACATGGTTATCAGCCAATCAAAAAATATTCCTTTGACCTCGTGATGAAAAAGAGCAAGCCGCATAAGGTGCAAGAAACGGTGCCCAGTATAACAACTGCCGAGGGATTTGACCCGAAACGAAAGAATTTTGCCTAACAAAAAAAAAAAACGCGAACCGAGGCGCGAGGGAATTTGGATGGGATAACAGCGCTTTGAGTCATTTAGGGGTTCTGGGGTTCGTTTCTTGGAAGTCCGAATAACTTCAATTTTCGGGCCCGAAACTGCCTTCCGCTTGCTTAAATAAGCTGGTCTTTTAACATGTTTTCAAGATCACAAAAAGCAAAATGATAGTGAAGTTTGTTGACTTAAACTATTTCCTTTCTTAAGATAGAGGGAATATTGACACCCGAAAAAGGCCCGAAAAGTTTGGGGACTTTCGAGAGACGGGCCCTTAATCTGTTTGTGGAGTTTCAGTTCCAAGGTCCGGAAGTGCCTCGATAGATTTTGACTAAGTAAAAAGACAGCGTGGGGTCAAAAGACAAGTTTAAAAAAATCGGTTGCTCTAACATCACAACCGTAACAGAGTATTACATTCAAGGAAAAAAAACTATACTACGTGCAGACAAATATTTGTAACAAGCAGTCTTTTGAAGAGGGAGGGCAAATCTGGTATGCAGGAATTCGGACGAGCGAGTACCAAAAAGCACGGCCTGGAATTTCCAGTTATGCAGGAAAGCGAGCTACACAAGCTTAAACTACATATGTTACCCGTTGAAAAACCAAAAAAATATACTGAATCCATTTAAAGAGGCACTGTCAGAGCATTCGCACCGATTTCTGGACACAGCTCCATCGCATTGAAATCGTTTCGACATCATTGTTTTTCTCAATTTTAAGTGAACATAGAACATGAGATTAGCCAAAAGCAAATTTTCACCGACTTAGTGCAAGTTACAACAAAACTTGAAAACGTTACCCAAATGTTTTCAAGTTCGCAAACAACTTTTCTTGGCTGTCAGACGCCAAAAATAGCTTAACGTTGTAAAAGAATTGGTTTGCGTATCATTTCGCGGCATCAACTAACCCGAAATCGACCCTTGGAACTTTAATGTCGCATTAAAAATAGCCTGACAATGTCCCTTGAACACCCGCACAGTCAGAGGCGCTAATAATTTATTGGGAAAACTGTACATCAAATATTTCACTCAAATCAAATCAAACATTGATTTTTGAGGAGAGGGGGAAACCGGAGTATCCGGGAAAAAGACTTCGGGAGAAGAGTAGAGAATCGACAAACTCAACCGACATTACTTTTAACGCCGAGTCTGGGAATCGAACCCGGGCCACATTGGTGGAAGAAGGAATGAAGGGGTAGTTTCTAAAGAAACTGTGGTGCTGCGTCGGTGGGGAAGTAGTATACAAAAATTTGGTTTTATCAACGGAGTTGATAATGTAAATTGGGGACCGTACAGAGATTCTAAAAGCTGACGTTTTGAGCGTTAGCCCTTCGTCAGAGCAGAGTTAATAGAGCGAGTCGAGGGAATCGAGGGATTATGGGATTATGGGTTACGTGTAGTTTTTATAGTAGAGTAGGAGCTACGCTATTGGTGGTAACATGGCAACGTGAAAAATAGGAATTTATTAGTTAAATGAAAAGCGTTCGTTAATACCGTGAGGATTAAGGGTGCCGATTTGAAAGATGAATTTTTGTTTCAGATTCTTGCGACTTTCCGTCGTACCTAGATGTAGGGAAAGGCCGCAGATAGCCATGTGTTTTTGGAGTGGTTAGGCAGATTAAAATGGCGAGCGACTGGCTTAGATGCATCCTTGTCATTCTTCTCAACATCGCGAAGGTGTTCGCGGCATCGATCACCTAGTCGTCTACCTGTCTCACCAATGTATAATTTATTGCATAACGTACACGTTATACAATAAATGACATTTGCGGAGGTACATGTGAAACGATCGGCGATCTTAACAGATCGCTTAGGTCCCGATATTTTGCTAGCGTTAACAATGAAAAGACAAGTTTTGCATCGTGAGCGCGCGCATTTGAAAGTGCCGGATTGCTCATTACTATTGGTGGAAGGCGAGTGCTCTCACTACTGAGTCAGCACTGCTCCCCTGGAACCCAACTATCAAGAGATTTCACAGGTAATGCTTAATTGCGTCTTACCCTTCAGGAACGCCATCCAAGAGAATATAAAGCACTTCCTTCAGTGCAGCTAGATATGCAGCATCTGAAGCTAGTTGTTGACCTATCGTATTTAAAGTTACAAGCAGCACTGAGGCTATGAGGGTAGTGCGGCGAATACTCCATCGCATCTCAGCTAATCGAAACTCGTCCATAATCAATGTCTACGGGAAAAATAAAAAGTCTTGACTATTTGCACTTCTAAAGGCTACATCTCTAAATCTACTGAATGGTTAACATCACCTATGCAAACGTTTGCAAGTGAAAACTTTAAGTAAGACTGAATGACATTTTGAAAATGAGAAATTCTCTTAAAGGGTTGTGTTAACAAAAAAGTTCTTGGAAATACTAATGCTTAAAATAAAAGGAATCATACTCAAAATGTATCCCCCTGTACATAAAAAAACCTATCCTATTTCTTATTTGATTGAAGTTGTTTAACAAAGGGTAAGAAAGGTACTTTCGAGATAGAAAGAACGGAAAATTGGATTTCAGTTCGCCTGTTGCGCGGTGAAGTGAGGGGATTTGGGGGGTTAACTTAAATCGTTTTCAACTTAATGTTAGGGATGAAGAAAAACAATCAGTATACCTCTGGATATGGCCAGCCTGGTTCACCAAAGATTATTCCTAAGTAACCATGAGCTAAAATATCTGTAAGACTGGCATCTTGTAGCTTCTGTTTGAAGTCTGTCGTGTCGGATATCTCCTCTGAGACATCTGCCGCTGACCTGGAACCTATACCCGTTGCTACTTCGGCACCTCTTCTTAGCCACGCCTTGGTTGACATTAAGCCGGCTGCAGGATCCATGAGGAAATAAAGAACAGTCATCTAAGGCTAGGTCACCTTTAGGGTAAAAAAGTGTTCCACCCCACATGCAAACAATTGAATCCCATTTACCATGATCTCCTTTATTATACTTGGGATAATGCGCAACTTTTGGCAATATTTTCAGTCATTGCAATAAAAAAGGACAAAGATGATGATGATGATGATAATAATAATAATACTGCCTTGTAAGAGTGAAAGGGTTTCACAACTACAACAAAAGAGCCAAGCCTTGAAATTTGTAACTTCCATTTTGTAAAGAATATCACCCTTGTTATGTTGTCTATGACTGGCTGCTATGGTTAGTTTACAGTATATTTCTACCTTTTCCATTCTGTTGGAATGTACCTGGAGTAGATTGAAGATATTCTTTAAATTTGTTCCTCTCATATTCGATAGACTGCAGTAATAGATGTGGTTTTATTGTCTGAAGTTGAAAATTTGCCATGTCAACTTTCATTGTATCCATCAAACTGAACACTTCTCTGAAATACAAACATGAAGATTATTATTTCATAATCAAGAGGTAAAGATCTCTCTATAGTTCAAGAGTGCTGATGCAAAATACTTATGTCTTTGAAGAAGTAAGGAGCCTTTTAATGCTCCAAGTTTTGCCATGCCTTGTTAAAGTAAATGAAATATACACACTGATACACTCGTGTGTGTTATTATGGGGGTTAAATTAATCAAAGAAGTAGACAATGAATTCAACCTCTTACTTGAAAATCTCCACAATATTCTGGTTTTGTAGAATTTTCTTGACTTGTTCATCCCTTGCTGGAGCACAAAGCTTGCTTAAAACACCAACTACAAACTGTGCAATTCTTGATATTTCCAGAATACCATGATTTGCTTGCTGTTTTATAAGGTCCAAATCTAAAACTTCATTGATCTGTGCTCTGAGAGAGTTGTGACGTGGAAGTAGTAATGACAACATATTCTGAAATAAAACAGTAATTTAATCTTGTGATATAAAAACTAATATAAACAGAATTTCAGAAAGTGTCACAAAGTTGATCACAAGCTTTGTTCCAACTAAACAACAATATTATTATTTTATGTCACACAATAACACTCGTCCTGTTTGTTCAAAAAATGGAAAATGTTTCAAACCTTTTTGTCTGGGATTGTCATCAATCTACCTCACCAAATCACAATAGCTTATGCACATACATGTAACACTATGCATTCCCTCACAATGTTTATCACAATACATATCAGATACTAAAAATGCTGTGATTGAGGTATTTACTGTGATGTACTCTGGAGAAAGGCCCAGATGGTTTCATGTTATAGATTTAGGCTCAAATCAGTAAACAATAGATGTACATATACATAATAACAGGGCTGCCAAAAGTAGCTTGTTACAGGCAAAAATCACCACCTAATTTGTTGTCTTGGCCCGCCACGCTGCTTCACTGTCCGTTATCGAGAATGGGCTAAAGATGCTACAAATGTCTTTTTATGTGTTCACTAATAACATCAGAGCCCTACTTGGCAAAAAAAGGGATTGTCTTGGATACCTCTTTTACTTCTTCCATCAGAGATAGTGCCTGACTGAAGACTGGAGGTTCGTGGTTTAACTCTTCTTCAAGCTTATCCCAGAATGCCTTGTGAACAACATCTCTTACAACTTTCTCAAGCCTGCAATAAGAACAATATTGAAAGAAATGCTGAAACAAATCAGCTAATCCTAGTTTTAACACAGCAACAAAAATAAATAAAATAAACATACTTTTACCGCACCTTGTGTCCTTGCGTCAATTTGAGGCATTCTGGGTTAGTTTTTGAAATTTACTCCTATCAGTCATCAAAAGAGAACAAGGCTGGAGACTCAGAACCTTTGAAGCCAGTGATCACTCCATGATCAAGGACGATTTAATCTGAAAAATCAGCTTGATTCAATCACTGGGCACAAAAGTGTTCAAAAACAAATTTGAAATATCTTGAAAGAACTGTTTAATGGTGTGAAGAGCAAGCTGTTGGAAGCTTGGTGGCAATTTCATTTCTCTCCAGGGGTAGGTATCCAAGATCAAACTTCATCAATGAATCTGGAACTTTCTCTCGTCTCCACAGGCTTTTGAAGTCCAAACCCAATGGTCATGTCACATATGAATCCAAAATGCCTAAAACGCTTTTAAAAGTGGCAGGGTTCTTTGTGAAAATCTGGCTTGTTCTCTAAGCACATGGAGATTGTTTTCAGATGCTGGCTTCAGAGGTTTCAAGTCTCCTGAGCCTCGTCTTCTTTTAATGAAGCCGAAGCCTAAAGCCTTCGGAAATTATTTATTTTGGACAAAATGCTAAAGGCTCCGGAACATTATTAATGATTTTGGACAAAATGCGAGAGAAATTATTCCCTAATTTTACGAATATACCATTTGATAAGCTACTAACAAATAACATTCATAGGAAGTCATTTTGGCACTGTAGGAAAAGTTGCCATGGCAACATTGTAATTTCGCATGTAAAATCAACACTGAAATTTTGCACCAAAATTTAGGAGTAATTTGTCACCCATGTTAGCATTATGACCATTTAATCAATTTCACATCATTTAGCCAAACCCGACGACAGTAAAACTTTGCTTATAGGGAATACATTGTTTTTGTTATTGTACCCTTTGTTTCAACAGCCAATGAGGCTCTGGTTGGAACATTAATGACAGTTGGTCACGTCAACGACATCTTCGCTCTATGAAATAAAAAAAAATTAGTCTGTTTTACGCTGTCCTGATCAAATGTATCTTGAGATTTTAATCTTCTTTTGTGTCATATCGCTTCCTCTATCGACAGGCTGGTCTCAGCAGGACGAAAAATAGCCGAATATGCAAATTTACGCGTATCTCGACCAACTTCTGAGGAAGATCAACACGGAAAAATTAAAATGGCTAGATTACAGAATACCCGTCCACTTAAATTCAACCTCAAAAGGCTGCCACCGCAGTCAATATACC
>NC_090887.1:25135783-25143283 GCF_036669925.1 Montipora capricornis | reverse complement strand
TATAAGTCTGCAGCTATATCGTCCATTATTGAGTTTCCATCTTACATATGCACAGGCACCAAAGGCGTTGCTGGATCCATCACTGAAGATGATTAACGTCGGTTGTTCACTTGTTGCATCCTTTGGTTTCACACATCTCTTGAATTTGATGTTGTTCATTTCCTGCATATCCTGGCAAAATTGTTTCCAGTATTGTTTGTACCTTTCAGGAATTGCATCATCCCAACCTAGTTTATTTTCGATCCCCCATAGTTCCCTCATCAAAATCTTTGCTCTGACTGTAAATGGTCCAGTTAAACCAAGAGGATCATAAATGCTATTCACTTGTGATAGAATTATTCTTTTCGTTGGGTTGCTGTCATTATCATGAGTCTTATCGTTCGGTTTTTTCTTGGATGTGGTTCGAAGGTGCATCTTATATACAAATTCGTCTTGAACTGGGTTCCAAACAACTCCCAACACCTTTTCCGTATTAGAGGATTTGTCGTTGGGTATAGGTTTGAGTATATCAATTCTATCATGGGTGAAAATCCACTCTTTCATTTTGAAGTTTCCTTCGTCAAGTAAGGCTTCTATATCCTTAGCGAGTTTTGTCGCTTTTTCTTTGGTGGGAACACTCTCTATTATGTCATCCATATACGTGTTTTCTTTGATGACCTGAGTCGCTTCGGGATATCTATCCGCTCCCATTTCTGCTGTTTTTCTCAATGCAACAGTAGCGATCGTCCCCGATGGTTTGTCTCCAAATGACACTCTTTGTATTACATACGTGTCTGGTGGTCTTCGAGTGTCCATATCTCTCCATAGATATCTATGTGTATGTTGCTCAATAGTTTTGATCTTGACTGTATGATACATTTTCTTGATATCACCTATCATTGCAATGTTGTTTTCTCTGAACCTTATGAGTACTCCCAATAGATCATTAAGTAGGTGTGGTCCTTTAGCCCAGTAGTCATTGAGCATGTGTCCCATGTAACGTGCGCTGCTATTAAACACGATTCTTACTGGAGTTGATTTGGAATCTGGCTTCAAAACTTCATGATGAGAAATGTAGTGAATTGGTCCTTTGTAGTTTTTGAGTTCTGTTTGCGAGAGTTTTCGTGCGACTTCTCGTTCGATCATATCTTCAATTTGTTTCTGATAAACGTTAGCGTGTTCTTTATTTTTTGCTAATCTTTTTTCAGTTGATATGAGCATTCCCATAGCAGCCCTTTTATTATCAGGCAATTCGGCGGGATCCCGAATCCATGGATATTCTGTAATCCATCTCTTTTCTTCTTTATTGTACTCCAGCTTGCTTTCGATCAGATGTAATTCTTTTTCTTCCTTTATGGTGAAGTTTTGGGCCCCTAAAGAGCATTTTCCACGCTTACATCCACCGCAGCGGGGTGAACATCCGATCCCAAGGTTCTCTATGTTATAGAAATCTTCAACTCGGACGATTGCTGTGTTGACTTGTATGTGATCGAGCATGTGGTTTCGTGTCGTTTCCTTGATAAAGGGGTGTGTTCCACCAATGCATCTTCCAAAGCGATTTTTTTAGTAGAAGAAGGTGTCCTGAAGTTTGTTCACTCTGTGGATGATACGCCGCGTATTCGTAACCAATTAAGACATCAATTGTTCCTGATGGTCTTGATATCTCATCTTTAGAAATATCTTTAAATAGTTGAATGATTCCGTTCACATTTACGCTCTGTATGTCTGAAGTAATTTTATCGATTCCGTATACGTCAAATTGAACTTCTTGACCTTGTTTGTCTATTAGTGAAAGTTTGTATCTAGTGGATGTGATTTTCTCATTGTCTCCTCCTACTTTGATTATGGAAAGTTCAACTTTCGTGCCTTTCAATCGATTTCGAATGTACTGCTAGTCGCAACAATCGCCAAGGTTCCAAATATTCCACAGTTTATTCACTCCTCTTGTTTACAGGAAAGTATTCGAAATCTATCAACAGATTAGACTTGTAGTTAACAAATGCCGGGATTAATAGACATTAACAAAGAACGATATTTACATACCCACTGGTGTCTCTCAAATCTGCGACTAGTAGTGTCGGCTTCAACGATCTTATTAATCTATTACATAAAGCATTGTTACGTATGCCTCATAAAACGTCATGCATTAATTTCGTGTTAGAACGAAACAATGACGAATCATATTCTAGATCTTACCCTCGACTTACGCCCGGTTATCGTAATTTTTTTCGTTTCGTTTATGTTTTGGTATTAAAGCTTTTCCATGAGTTCATGGAAGACTCAATATGTTGCCTCTTACTTCATGTATGCTTTATATAGTGACGTCTCTGAATAAAAAGGCAAAACACTAACCCCACCCCTACACGAATTCTTTTGTTGACTGCACTGGACTGGAAATCTACAAGACGGTTTACGGACAAACTAGCCGATTCGTTGCAGCTGGATTACTAGTAAGCATGTCGAAAAAACCGACTCGAAATCCTAACTCGAAAATCCAACTCGAAATCCTAACTCGAAAATCCAACTCGAAATCCTAACTCGAAAATCCAACTCGAAATCCTAACTCGAAAATCCAACTCGAAATCCTAACTCGAAAATCCAACTCGAGATCCTAACTCGAAAATCCAACTCGAAAATCCAACTCGAAATCCAACTCGAAATCCAACTCGAAATCCAACTCGAAATCCTAACTCTGTAATCCAACTCGAAAATCCAACTCGAAATCCAACTCGAAATCCAACACGAAATCCAACTCGAAATCCTAACTCGGTAAAATTACGGTTAGCTCTCAATAATAGTGAGGGTAACGCCATATTTACCCCTGGTCTGCACGGTCTGCACAGTCTGCAGTCTGGGTTTTGGGGTGACCGTCTATTAACTATGGTCTGAGCGTTTCAAGTACATTAGGAGATGTTTTCAAACACATGAATTTTATTTCATGAACGAAAACTAAGCGCTTTCATCGGTAAATGAATTCCAGATGTTCGTGTTGATTTCTGGCCGCTATTCTCGCCGCTATATTGGTGCACAATGGTGGTGCACCAACGTGGCGGCACCAACTTGCAACGTGTTGCACCAACGTGGCAGCTTCAGCTTCTTTAAGCTGAGTGAAACGCATCAACAAATAACTCAGAAATGATGTACCGTTCAGACCTGAGAATTGGTGACGTGATTTACTAATTTGTCTCCTACAACATTTTAAGTTTTTGGCCGATATCTTTTTTTGGCCTAGTTCAGTAAACCTAACGGTTTCGCTTTCATTTTCTCTGTTGCGTGACAGCGAAACGATCTGTTGGGTCAAGCTGACCTTTGCTGACCTTTGCTTGACCTCAAGCCACGTAATTTTACCACGTGGTATTTTATAAGGTGATGATTGGTGGCAGTGACGAACCATACATCTCGTGACTCTCACACGTTTTTGAAGGAAATAAGTTCATTTTTGTCATAAATCTGCACGATTTCGGGTTTACAGAGGAAAGACAATGGCCTTCACTTATGCAGTTTTTGTTGTTTTTGTTGCCGCAGGTAGGTTTGGTAGCTAACTTAGCAATTGGACTAAAATGTATCTTGTTTGGAGGGTAAAATCGCACGTTCTTGTTTCTTTTGTAAGCACGCACGAAGCTTGCCGAACTGTCATTGTCCTTATTCAGTTCTTGCGCTTATATTCATGGTTCAAAACTGGTATCAAACACTTTCATTGTTGCGAAAAATTTCAACCGACCTGAAAAGTCACTTTGTTTTGGTAAATTTGTGTTATGAAGAGGTACGTCGACAAAGTTTACTTGATGCAAAGTCTGCGATGATTTTAGCTGCTTTCAGTTTCGAGCCAGAAGTGGAAGAAACTGCTTCGATCGACTAAATTTCATCGTAAAATATAAGCTCATCCAGTGGTGTAAATGTTGACCTTCTTGAAAGTGATGAAAGGGAGATTTTATTTTTCGTTTAGCTTTCTCTGTGACTTGGTTCTTTAACGTTATTGCCTTGATGTATGTGCATGCATATATATGCATATGCATGCCGATCGAACTTTGCTCGTCAACGTTTACAAGATCTACATTTAACTTTTGACCCATTCCTAAAAAAACGGCTTCTTTGGATACAACAAATGTCTTTCGCATAAGTCTTACGGGTTTTTCAGCGGTTATTTTTAGTGTCTGACCTTTTTATAAGGTGATTTGAGGGCCTCTATGTTTAGGTGTACTCACTATTTCACTATGACAATATGAAAAATTTGTAATTTCGAACTTTTTTATCCATTTATCCATTCATATTTTATCCAACGGCACCAGTAATTTAAAATAAGACATTCTGAAGACCTGTATCATCCTCATTGCTTCTACCTTTGAAATGAAAGTGAGAGATTTTAGCGATGACAGTGTTGTCATTTTCTCACCTTTCTTATGTCTTGTATTGGTAACCGGTCGTTTCGCCAACGTGCCAGTTCGCCAACGACCTGTTCGCCAACGTATGAAGTCTATTCGCCAACGTCTAATGTCAGTTCGCCAACATCCAATGCTTAATCAGGCATTGCTGTATAAAAGGGCTGTGATTTTCTGTTCAATTCAACCCACTTAACTTATCGAAGTATTTTCGCTAATCAAATATTTTTACAAGAGTCACTCGAGAAATTATTGTATCTATTGCAATGAGGAAGTAACTGCGAGACAGGAAGCGCTCCTCTGCGATGGGTGCGACAAATGGCAACATCGACGTTGCAACACGGGAATTTCGAGACAGCAGTATAGAGATGCTGTTAAGTCCGGATTAGAGGTGGTTGGCGAACAGCTCGTTGGCGAACTGACACGAAACGACCGGTATTCCTTGTATTAATATGAGTAAATAAATTCTTTTGAAAAGTGTGTGTTGAAGTCACATTTTTCAGAAGGTGTGAGAAATAGCTATGTAGTCATGATAGCAAAGTTCTCAGAATCTTGCTTAATACTTGAGAGTTGGCAGCTGATCAATTCACAGCCATTTAAGAAACCAAAACTACTGTTGAGATGCTTTGTCTCTGGATGAAGCTCATTGTTGAAGTCATTAACAAGGCCCTGCTAGGGAGGGGGGGGGGGAGGGATCCTGTTTCGGTTGGTGGAATTTTCAAGGGTGTCATGTCGGTGTTTTGTCGATGATTCACGTTGCTGTCAGAAATTAATGGAGACAGTTTTTCAGTGAGTGATTAACCTATTGACTCCCAGGGGTTCCCCATTGACGAGTAAAATCGTCTGGCGTTAGACAGAGTAAAATACTAAGTCTGGCAGGTTTCGGCTGGTTTGGATGTTGATGGGTTAAAGGTAATTTAAAGGAAGGATGACGCTTGTTGTGGTCTCAGTTTATGTGCTGGTGGCTACTTTTTGTTGCTTGCTGGAATTTACCCTGGAACGGCCTCGTTGATGGGTATGCACCAGTAACGCAAAAATGTGTAAACATTGAAAGCAAACCTTTGTGGCTAAATAATGGCATCCTTAAAATTCTATAAAGTAATGTTACTATTTGAATAAGCAGTATATTCTAGGACTTGCCCCTCTGATGGCTAAAAAAGGGTAAGAAATAGAGTTGCTCATTTGATTGAGTGATCTAAAGCCTGAATGTTCAAAGGAGAAATTGAGTCCAACAATTTGAGTCCAACAAGCACAACTCTCACCTACGGTGTACTTGTAAAAGGCTAAAAATGTTGTACCCCTGTTGAAAAAGTGAAACAAAGTACCACATTCACCTGCATACTTTGTCGTAAAGAGATGCTGGAGTATGCTAACCACAATTTTACAATTGCTTCTGAATCAGTTATTGTTGGGGACCTGCTACCAGATGACGTTATTGATTTATCCAAGCTTAAATTGTTTGTGCATAGTTGCAAGCCTTCTGACACTATGTTTACTGTGCCAGACCACCTAAATGGAGCTTATGAAATAAACTTCCAAACCATGCTACCACTGGCTTAGATGGTCTCAGCACCCCCATGCTTAAAGGGGCTAGGTCACGCAATTTTAGGAAATTTCAGCACTGATCGAATGGTCATAGAATTAACTAAAATAACAAAATAACTGTTCAAAACTATGGAAGAACTCTCACAAAACACAGGGAAGCCAAGAAGGGACATGGTTGACAAAACTGGAGAGGATTGAAATGGATTGAATTTAAGTAAATTTGAAAAACGTCAGCCCTCCTTTTTTCAAATTTATATCAGTCTATATCAAAATGTCATTTACACAGCTGGAAAATCATTCTCAGTTGTTATGTGGCCGTGATTTTGCAAATGAAAGACTCTTGCTCTGCCAATTTGATGTTTAGAGCTCATAATTAACAAAATTAAACAAAATTACCTAAAATAGCATGACCTAGCCCCTTTAAGTCAAAGCTCCTGCTGTTTCTGGGCTACTCATCAAAGTCCTACATGTACATTCCAACCTTTCCACAAGCATCTGTCCTTAAACTTGCTCGAGAAACACCAGTATATAACCGTGGCCGTTTTTCTGCAAATCCTGCTTGACAGTTGGTGCGGTTTCTCTGTTCAAACCATCAAGGAACAAATACTTTCCAGATAAAATGGCATGCGCAGAAAAAGCCTGAATTCTTCTTTTTTTCTCGGCGGCCATAATTTCATCAGCTGTTAACCGATTTACAAGAAGTATGATTTGCAATTCTGTAACCAGTCAGAGTGAGGCTCTAAAACTGATTGTCTTAAACTGATGGCCTCAACGGGCAGATGAGGTGCAACAGGCGCAATCAACAGTACAATAAACTTTATTTAAACTTGAATATTTGAGATGCCAAAAGATGCTATGAAAATAGATATGAGGAAAATGGAGCTACTCAGCTATCATTTTGTTAGAAGTGTGTTCAGATTGTTCAGCGATTCCGCGATTTCTCTGTCCCCGAATGTGGCAGCCCTAAAGTTCTATTCGGTTCTTTTTGGATTTGCAACTTGTTGCTTCCGAATATATTCCAAAGGACAAGTTTGCCACAACTATACAATCGTCAATCGTTAGGCTATTAGTCTCTCCCCCATGGGGCCGAATTCTTCATGTCAAACGTTTTCGATTTGGTAGAAGAAGACAGGGTTCGTACGCGTCTTGAAAACCCTTGAAAACCCTTGAATTTTGAGAGTACATTTTCAAGGCCTTGAAAGTCCTTGAAAATCTCTGCTCTTCATTCCTGGTGCTTGAAAGTCCTAGAAATTTTTTCTGACCCACATAACTTCAGTAAAAATAATCAGCCACTCAAGTCATGTCATTGCAAATGCGACGAGCTGTGGGGTCGAGAATGGTTACCAGTGCCTTTGCATTATTTTCACGCATCTTCGTTACGGAAAATGAGCAAGAATTGTACTGTCAGACTATTTCCATGGGTAAATTCTTCGACGTAAATAAAAAAGAGGTCCTTCAAAATTTGGCTCTTGAAAGTCCTTGAAAAGTCCTTGTATTTTTGGTCTGAAAAAGTGTACGAACCCTGAGAAGAACGATGCATTTTCTTCTAGAATGTTCGGACCTGTATTAATAGTTCACTATTGCCAAATCCCGTAGG
>NC_090887.1:25110783-25130783 GCF_036669925.1 Montipora capricornis | reverse complement strand
TGATCGAAACTTTGAAGAGAGAAAGGCCAATTTCATTTATAACAGAAATTCACATCTTTGAGCGGCACTGTACATACTGTGCCTGGTGCATCGGATACTATTCGATTTCTTCGTTTTTTTGGTGAAGCGGGAAAGGCGGCAAATATGGAAACTGGAAGACCAGCGCTTAAAGTTGAAGACACAGTTGTGATGGATAACTGCCCTACTCACCATTTTGCTGGTGGGGAAGCATTACAGAAATGGCTTAACCCTTTGACGTCCAAACCGGCCGAAACCGGCCAGACTTAGTATTTTACTCTGTCTAACGCCAGACGATTTTACTCGTCAATGGGGAACCCCTTGGTTGTCAATGGGTTAATTGCAATCTTTCGTAGATATCAATAAGTTCTAAATATTTTGTTTAATGAGTGAATGAAATTTGCTGACGGAGCCAATGTTTGCATCAACACTCAAAATATTAACTATGGCATACTACAATATACAATCGAAAGTAGGCTTACCAGTAAATACGAAATATCAATAATCTATTTCTTGTTTCTGGTTTAAAGTTCAACAAGGGCATTAGCTGCTTCTTTTTTCGGATCTCTTTGCGGTTCATTCTCAAACAACAACAATCCCATCCGTGTCCAAGTACATACATGCCTACTGGTAATTTATTGTCATTTGCATGAGAGAAAGGCACAAAATCAGTTTCCATAAAATCTTTGTTGTTAAGTTTGTCCTGCAGGTGCACTGCCAGTCTAAAATTGTTTTCTTCAACTTCTGACAAAAATCCAGAGGAAGCTGGAACTGACCGGTGGGGTATGCTTGGAGCGGTTGAACTACTACGTTTATAAAAACGAGTTGTGAATTCTTCATCTAAGATTCTCTTCTTTGGGTTCCCTAAATTCTCCCTAAGGTATGGTCGCTCAAATGTGCCTTCTATCTCTTGTTCTTTCACTGCTTCTTGCAATAAATGTGGTACCCTTCCCCTGGGAAGTAGTTTCCTGTTGCACTTCTTTTGTAGTATGGCTAAAAGTTTGTTGAGAAGAACCCAGTTTTTCACTCCGTTGACAATTTTCAAACAAAGCACCTGGGCACAACAGAGTATCTGCCAGAGTGCTAAAGGACAGTCTACCGGCCACTCTACCTGTCATTACTAATTCGTTTTACCTCCCTATCGGGAACAGTCCTAGCTGACTGCCAAAACTCAATGAATATGCGATTGACACCGTGGTTTAGAATTATCCATTTCTGTTCGCCCGCATTTTGATTTTCTTTATACTCAACTTTGATTTGGTACTACGCCAATCATTAGCGGTAGATGGAAAGTGTCGCCGATTGTCTCGCGTAAAAACAGCTCAGATCATGTCACTCAACCCGTGGAAATTCAAAACTTGACTCCTCAAGCTGGACATAATGGTTTACAAAATGAAATCCTTTGACTACAAAAATCCGAAAATAACATCTTACCTCGAAATTTAAGGAACTTGATCATTTCTCCATTGCGAGAAATGGGAATGTGCAATTTCCTTGTGAAATACGCTGTTCTCATGTTTTTCCTTGCGTTCGTAATTTCCATCAACATTCGTCCAAAAGGAAAATGAGTGCGTCCCAGGACTCAATGACGCACTCTGGGTACATCTCTGCAATTTACAACGCAAACACTTTAGTAGTTCTCCCATCCTTTTTACTGTGATTTTCATAATTCTGCGGAATCTCACCTTCAAGTGCTAAGAACCAAACTCAATCATCAAATTTCCAAACATAGCCAGGAAGATCAACTCCGCCATTGAACTTTTTGTTTAGTTCATAGCTCGAATACCATTAAGTCATCCTTTTAAAGGTTTTTCAGTAAAAAGATTTGTGCATATTCCATCGCTTTCGATCAATTGATTTTGTTTGGTTGATGGAGGCCAAAACGCAGGTGGCTGTTGGGGCTTGAAGATGAGATGCTGCAGAATTATGAAAATCACATCACCTCCAAAAATAGGTATAAAATAATGTTCTGTGCATTAAAATAGTTATTTTAAGGAACCAGTCCCTTTCAAACTTGCAGAACATGGAAAAATTATTATTATTATTATTATTATTATTATTTTTATTATTGAGTTTCCTGTTTTTCTTTACAGTGCAAAGCTCTTGTGGATAAGTATGAACCTTTGATCATGACCAACCTTGAGAAAATAATGGTAAGTATTATTTTTCAGTTGGCAGTTTAGTTGCTACTCTGAGCACAAGTTGAAATTACACAATTTTGTTACACAATTTCAAGGTAATGTATATTAAATATATCTTCACCGAAACAGGAATACGCCGATCACACGTGTAGTGCTTAATGCTGCCCACACTTTTTCTGTTGCTGCATCCTCTCAATTTGCTTGTATAGGAAAAGATTTGAAAATTTTAACTTGCCCGTTCGCTTATTTTGACCATGGCTGATTAAGTTAAGCAAATATTTTGCTTTTTAAAGGATGATCCCCAGCAAGTATGCACTGCATTGGGACTGTGCACATCCAAAGCAAAAGAAACAGTTGCTGCCAAGCTCATCTTCAAGCCACTGCCTTTAAGACCACATTCTGTGGCTTCAAAACCAGCCATTTTCAAGTCCAAGCCTTACAGAGCTTCTCCTCAATGTATTTTGTGTGAATATGTCATGGGTGAACTCAAAACTATCCTCAAGGAAAATGCAACACAGGTGAGAATAAGATTAAGCAGAAGAACATCAGTTACTTGAAACTGATAAAACATAAAATGCTTTTCGTCAATAATTGGTCAGTATAAAATGCATACTGTAAGAAATGACCCAAAGCCTTAATGAATGCTAACCTTAGGGCCTGGTCACACTAGCAGATTTCTAAATTGCCTTGCAAAAAATATGGTGAAATGCAAAGCTTGGATGACTGCAACCGACGCATGAGAACCTTACAAATTTTTGCCAAACTCTACCAAACTTCATGGGTGCCAGTGTCTTGCCTATTCTCCTATAGTGATTGTTCACAGCAAACAACAACACCGTTGATTGGAATTTGATGTTCAGAAGTTGCATATCTCTGAAACGGGTAATAAGTAAAGCAAATACTGCCCATATTATGAAGACATCAAGCTTTCAGCTTTCTTGGGAGTGGATTTTTATCCACTGGTGTTTGTCCATTCGCTGTGCATGCTATTTTCTAGGGGAAGGGGGGTGACTAGAAGCTGAAATTTTACTTCTTTTTTTTTTTACACAGCAAGAAATTGAGGATGCTCTAGAGGAGGTGTGCAGTATCCTGCCAGAGACAGTGCGAAATGATGTACGGTATCCTAATAAAAATAAATAATTTTTACACGCATGTATGTGATTTTTTTTAAAGTGTGCTCCTTGTGTTTTGAAGTATCTGTTCTGGAATGATGATTATTGGATTCCTTAGAATTTTTGAAGGATCTTATTATTCCTTAATTCAGATTTCATTTGTTAAACAAACAGCAAGAATCATATTTATTTATTATTATTATTATTATTATTATTATTATTATTATTATTATTATTATTATTATTATTATTATTATTATTATTATTATTATTATTATTATCCTTATTCATCCTTTGATTTTAGCTTTCTTATAAAGCCTGAATGGTATTTTAATGAATGTGAAATTATGTAGGGGAGGTTTGATGGGCTGAGGAAAATGACTTGAACAAAATCCTTAAGAAATTTTGGCAACAAGGGAAGGAATCTATTTCTCTGTTTTTTCAAGACTACTTTAGATCAAAACTACCTTGTTCTCAGACTGTACATTAGATCATTACTTAAGCAATAGAGGACGTTTTCAGTGTTTCCATAGCCTCATCTAAACACGAGGGAAGTGGAGAGAATTCAAGACAGTCATGCAAACCCGGGACGCAGTGGGGCTGGACAGTCTGCAAGCCAGCAAGTCATGCGAGCCATGCAAATTTTGAATTTAAGTCTAAGCACCCATTTCAAATAGTGCTGATAAACTGTTATTAAGTCTAAGCACCCATTTTAAAATGGTTAGCTTTCAAGAACAGTGTCATTCGCATGTTGACTCGCCATCTAGGCTTGCATGACTCAGATTTATCCCTGGAATAACTGTTATATCTTGTATAATTTATTCCTCCTTCTAGGAACCGGCCCCGGTTAGTAATCCTTTGCCTCCTAAAATTGCTAGTTACAGATTTACGTACTCTGTTTAACACCAGAACTGATGATTTTACTTGTCATTGGGGAACTCCTTTGTGCAGAGAGAGTTAACTTACTTTAAACAATTCTCAGGACTCCATTCAGACTGGATTCCCCTTATTGTAACTATTGATTTAAAGATAGATATAAGTTGAACTTGTGTACAAGTTGACCCCCCATTTTCAAGGCCTAAAAACTGATTTTTCTTCCTTTCTGACTAAAAAGCTGAAATTCAGATCAATAGGATGTTTCCTCAAAGTTACTGTCATGTTTGCAGTGGTTATCAGCTCTTGCAACATGCAATGACACAAGTATTTCAGTTTACTTGAGGAAGTTTGTTAAATGTGACCCTCTTTGGGAAAACCAGGCTTAATGAAAATTGTGTTGAGCCGTTTTTCAGCGCAACGCATTTGGAAACGTTGAAATGCAATCAAAAACATTCTCAATGCATTCTGAAACGTTTGCAATGTTCCCCAACGGAAATAGAAAACGTTCCATACCATTGAAAAATCATTTCAAAACATTCAGAAAATGTTTACAAACGTTGATAAGCATCATTATTTTTTCACTGCATTAGGATAAATCCAGTGTCAATGATGACTGATTGTCACGAGTAGAATTCGGCCGTGTCCTTCTACAACTTAGTAGAATTACATGTCGTAGAGCGCTTGTTAAAAAATTAAAATTACAGAGAAAAATGAAGGGTTTGTGTTCGACGTTCACCTCTGCGTACCAATAGAAAGACAAGGGTGGAAAGCTCAATTTCGGATCGCTCCAGCACCAAGCCGATTTTCACTAACAAATTCCCATCTTACAGGTTTCAAATCACATACCAATCAAGCTGAAACTCACAAACAAATTCCCATCGTACAGGTTTCAAATCACGCACCAAGCAAGCTGAAACCCAGAGGTTTCCTTTCAAAACTCGAAGCGCTGGACCTCAAATAAAATTTAAAAAATCCAGCATTCGGGAACTCCAAGGGGTCAAGATTGGGCTTAAGCCTGAAAATTTCAGGCTTTCTTTTCGCTTTTGCCAATGTAAAAGAAGCACTCACAACTTCAACCTCAAAATGTTTCATTCTACAGTTTAAAGACATGTTTTTTTCATGATGCAGTCATTGAAAGACTCAATACTTTTAATTTTAAAGAATCATGAATAATTCTTGACTCAAGGATGCCATCAAGGACAAGATAGGGTCAAGATTAGTGTGGTACTGTACTAATGCCCCTTTTATTTTTGATAGTGTAATGAATTTGTGCAACAATATGAACCCGCCATCGTCCAGATCCTTATTGCGGAACTCGATCCATCAATTGTCTGCACAACTCTGGGACTTTGTGCGTCGAAAGAACATCGCAAAGGTTTGAAGATAAACAGGATACGTACACAATAGTTGTGAAGGGCTCTGTGCTTAAGTGTCTGGCATTAAGTGCACCAGAACTTTGTCATAACATCACTCTTAACAGTATCTTCTGGTCTAAATTACAATGTTCTGCTGAAGCAATACCGTGTGGCATGTAATTTTTGTGGGACTTTTATTTTGTGGATTGGCGAGTTTTGAGGTTTTCAGGAACTAATTTTTGCAGTTTTCTTTTCAAGCAGCCCGACTATTTTCAACTTTTATTACTTTTTCTGGTGAAAACCCCTTTACCACCGAGAACGAGTGGGAAAATGGTGTCCCTTGGGATGACCCATTCGAACAAGTTTAACGTGACCTTTTGATTGACTGCTTTGAGTTTGTTTCTTGTGCCTCAGAGACTGGAAAAGTATTGACTTAACCTTTTATCGTTTCATTCTGCTTGTAGCAAAATGCAAATATCAAAATAAATAATCTTTTTTACCCCACTGTATGATACGTAGTAACACAAGTGGATTAAAAGCAATTTTTAATTATATAAATGGGAGTAAATTTTTACGGTTTTTAATTTGCTGGTGTTTCTTTCTACTGGAATTTATTCTTACGGATCAAGTACCATCAGCAAACTCCACAAGAATTAAACCGCGCTGAAATAAAAGTGCTACACGGTAGACCAATAGCTCAGTCTTGAACAAAGGCATCATCTCAAGGCTCTGGGGAATGAATGTAAGGACTTGTATGCGTTTATTCCCCAGAGCCTCATTTTAGGGCTGAATTTTAATATATCGAAATCAGGCTATTTGTTTTAAATTAAGCACTGTTGCACCAACCAAGAACTTGTTCTGTAACCATGGTGACCATTAACAATTCTCTGTTCCTTGGGTCAAGAAAGTTACCGTATTTACCTGCACATAACTCAATCCCATGTATAAGTCGACCCCCCATTTTTGATTGCAAAAAGGCAATTCCTTAATTTCTTTGTTAAATGTTCATGGGATACTAATCTTGTATTCTTCGATTTCTGGAACTGTGGATACACAAAAAAATCAGGGCCTCAATCGCTTAATAGTTTTGTGGTTCAGCAAACCGAACATGTAAACCTCAACCTGTTTTGTTGCTCAAAGATAAATGGCTTTAGAGGATAAGTACAACATCACAGAAGCAGGAGTCAATCTTTGAAAATGACTTCAAAAACAATGCAAAACGTGCAAGGTTTAATTGGTCCTTGATTTATAATATCTCACATAACAAACAAAACAAAAAACTCATAAACCAAACACTACGAAGTTTGCAAATCATTTAAATCAGCCAGAATAAAAAACAATCATTACCAACCAGCATTAATGCAGGCAAAGCAAGTGACGATGCTTGCACGCAAACAAAGGCAAATGTGAGGTGTTGTGCCAGGTTACTAAGCAGTTGAATGACCGTGTTTTATTTGAAGAAACATAAATGCCTTTTTGAGCTTTCCGCCTTTGGTAAACAAAAATTTCCATTGTCTATTTCATATTTTGTGCTAGTTAGTATCTTCAACATTTAGATTTGGACAAATCATTTCTCATTTCAACTGGAATTGTTTACATTCATTTTGAAGTCTTTTGTCATTCATTTTGAAGTTTTTAGTCCACTGCATTCGTCATGACCAAGACAACATTAGTATGTTAATTTTGAATCAATTATTTAGCTAGAACTTGGCGTTTTTGGAGGATTTTGGACGATTTTTGGAGCTTATTTTGAGGCTGTAAAAGGTCGCCTTATACACGGGTAAATATGGTAGGTGACTCTCTAAGGTAGAAAATAAGAAAATGTGATGAATCCTTAGAATGCTGTGGACCACCTCTTTTAAACCCCTTAATTAACTCCTAAAATAAACCTAATTTTAAAGGGGACATAATTTTATTGATAGTTTTCTTAGTAGAATAATGTTGAGTAAAATCGTCTGGCATTATACTGAGTACAGTCTATGAAGTCTCTCTCTTGGGAGTCAATGCGTTAAGCCTCTATCCTCCACTAGTGTATATTCCCCTTTCTAGTTTAATTTGCCTTGTTGCATTAACATGTAACATGGGGCAAGGAAACCTCACAAATTGCACTTTTTCAAGCAGAGAATTTCAGAAATAAGCAAGGCAATCCAAGCCCTTGGCTTGTCTAAGGCAGTATTATTGTCCAGTTTAGTTAGTTAACCATACACGTACCTGCAATATGTTTTAATTACTTTGCAGCCCTTGAAAAGCAAGTGACTTTGAAAGTTGGAAGTAATGAAACATGTCAAATCTGCGTTTTGGTTATGACATACTTGAAGAATTTGCTTGCTGACAATGCCACTGAGGTAAAAAGACAGCCATCTCTGTTGTCAATGCAGTCTTCTTTCTTGCACGTCATTGAACTGGCAATTTTGTTTATGCAGTTGAACTTCCCGTAAGTGACCACCCAAAATGTCAATCCTAGGTGGTTGCTTATGGGAGGACCATATTGAGTCAAAACATTGCCTCATTAGCATATAGTAACTGCAAAGAGTTATGCCATGTATCAATGTCCATCTAAAGCAATGCAATAATGGTGAGTAGTCACAAAAATATTTATTCCCACGTGAATATATTTTTTTACGGAGACAACAAGACATCAATACCTTGGCTGAAATAAAAAAAAATCACAAATTGTGGATATTTTTTTTTTTTTTTTTTTTTAAATAATTTTATTTTACTTTACACAAGCACTATTACATCTATACCAATAACCTACTACTACAAGTACACAAATTACACTTCCTACTATACATAAATAATGGCTGATACAAAGACTGTTTAGGTACAATTACTACTATAAAATAGGATATATACAATAGGATATATACAAATTGTGGATATGACTTTGACTGAAAGGGAACGTGCTGACCATGCCGAATACTGTACTTCGATTTTCATACTGTTGTTCCATTTAACTGTTGACTGTTCTTTAGAGATCAGTCAACCAGAAAATCAGTTCTAATTTCTTATAATTATAAGACATTTAATGTTGTCTGTTTTAAGGCTGACAGAATACAGCATACCGGTATGTGCATTTTTTTGGGAAATTTTGATTTTTTTATTCATGTAAGAAGTCACTTGCCAGAAAAAAATCTGGTACTTCCCATTGAGAAATTTCCCTCTACCCAAGAATCATCGATAATGTTACAACGCCTTATTATCCAGTTTCAAACTATTAGCTCTAAAAGTGGTCACGGCCGCTTACAAGAGCTGGTCGCTTACAAGAGGTTCCAAATATAGTGATTTTACTTGGAAACTTTTGGTATTTTGGAAAAGTGGGCTCTGATGAGAGGTGGTCGCAACCGGAGGTTTGACTGTATGAGGTTAACAACTAGTGGCTGCGATCAGTTGTTGTCAGTGGTTTTGTTATATACAACTTCTACAACTTATTTATCAGTTCAGCAGGAAGTAGGAGCATTTTGTGTGGAGTGTTTAGAGTTCCCCCCACCCCCCCCCCCCCTTTCTACTTTCCACTGTTTATCAGTATCTCTGCTGCGTGGGGGCTCATGGCTGGGTTGTCAAGTTTTGCCAGCCATCCATGGGTACAGTCTCCATCTTGGAGCTGACTGCCAATAGTGGAAGCTCCAGGATGGGCACCCAATCTCCACTTAGCGATGCAGTTGTTAACATGACAGTCAATTGCACTGTTCTAATGAGAGATCTGTGCAAGAAAAAAAATTCATTTGCGCCCTTTACACAGTGTGCTTGGTGAGAAAAAGAGACCTGTTTTGCTTAATTTGTGCACACCATTCTGAATGGTGCATCCTGATTGGAACTGAGTTGATTTCAAGAATGGAATTAGTTTGTCTCAGGCTGCAACTAACGAAAAGAACTTGGTTGCTGTTCCTAGTTTTATCCATTCATCTTGATCCGGTCCGGCTGTCTAGCGGGCTGAGAGTTATGTGAATTATGATTAAGTTCCTGGCAGAAAATTTTATGTCATATGGCAAATATGAACAGCCTTGTCTGGATAATTAGGGACTTAACACACTCTGGGAGGGCAATGTCAACGAAAATGTCACCTCAAAATATAACTTTGCACTGTCGTCAGTTTTTTTGTGATTATTGCATCTCATTGGTGTTGTACAATATGGGTGAAGTGTTCTAAAAATGAATTGGTACGAGCGGTTTCAGAGTAATAATAGAGAATGACAGGTTGACCTTTGTATGCTCACATTGTCGTCAAAACCTCAAATTTGGTGATTTCTTGTCGTGGTGATGAAGAGTACCGCAAACATTAAATTTTTGTGCTAAACTGCATGCAGCACGTGCAGCACGATTATTTTTTCCTCTTTTACTATCGATCTCAGACGTCCGTAGACCAGGGCCTTTTTTAGCCCACTTCACAGACTGTTGATTTCAGTCTTCAGTTGAAAAATTCTGATCACGTGATAACATTTTTTGTGGCCTCGTTCTTCCCACGACCGAGAAAAGAAAAAAACCTGAAAAAAATTTTCCACCTTCTCAATTCCTCGGACAAGGCTTTTCCTGGGTTACCCGTAATAGCTTTAGCCGGTTTTACTCGCCGTCAACATCGTTTCGCGTTTGGCTCTTTGGGGAGAGCAACAGAAAATAGTGTCACAAGAACCGCAGAGCCGCAAAAAATGTTATCACGTGATCAGAATTTTTTAACCACAGACTGAAATCAATGGTTCGTGAAGTGGGCTGGAAAAAAACCCTTGTCCACGGAGGTCTGAGATCGATAGTAACCAATGATATCTTTTGTGACGTGGTCATTGCAGTTGTCATCGTCGTTTCATAAAATCCCTATTATTAGTGAGTGTATAAACTAAATTTTTTCTAAAATATTCTTCTGTTTTGCAAGGAAAGTTAGTTTAGCACAAGAAAACTTAACTGTCAACAACTTTGTTTTAAGGTGGACTTAATGGTTATCATTCCTAATGTGTTTCATTTCGGTTTTCAAGTTTTATGGGAATGTCTTCTTGGTTTCATCCTATTTGCACTGAATGCAATTAATTACATTATGTGGATTACTTTTGGGTGATGATTGCACATTGTAGGACTTGCTCTGATTGTGAATGTGGTGTTTCTTTTAACAGCAAGAGATTTTGGCTCTTCTGGAACAAATTTGTAATTACCTGCCTTCCCAGATTGCCTCTGAGGTAATTTAAGTGAATAATGATTAATTTTTGGGTTATGCATTGTTACAGTATTTTCTTGTGGTTGCACAATCAATTATTAATATTATTACAAATCGAAACACTGTTTTCATAAACTTCACTGAACCTTTTTTTACTTTTCTTTTCATATTTTTGATCATGTTGTGAAATTGTTGCCACGTTCTATAACTAATATGTAATAAACAGGGCTTTAACGAAGGAGATTACCCTTCCATACGTAGTGGACCTAAAATGTTTCACAAAGGTCATTGGGATATTAAAATGAAAATGTCAATTATTAAATTTTGATTGTCAGTTAACTTGTGATGTGGTAGTAGCGTCAACTGCTACACTGTGAAAACCTTGAATCTGGAGCTCCTGCCCAGACCACCACGTTGTGGCTGGCTTGCTAGCTCAGTTGGAAGAGCATTGGAATGGAATCACAGAGGTCATGGGTTCGAATCCTGTTGAAACTATGTGAAATTTTCAGGTGTCTACAACAGACATTTGCTTAAATTGTCCAGTTGAGTGCGAGGATCACTCCCTACCTTTGGTGGAGTCATCCTGTTGTGTTCCCTGATCATGCTGGTTTACAGGGGTATTAAGCATTTATTTTGTTTGAAATAATTATTGCAGTACATACTATAGCTAACACATTTCTTTTTTCCATGTCATAGTGCAATGCTCTTATCTCTGAATATGGCCAAGCTGTTCTGGATCTGATTGCAACCTCTGACCCTAAAACCTTGTGTGAGGTAGTTATTTTTGTTTTTATTTGCTACCAAGTTGTTAGGTGACCAAGTCTTCTGATATGGTATTTTGTGCAGCACAGTTTCAAGGATGTGCAGTACAACTGAATGCATCTTAGGACATGAGAAAACCTCTGTGGTGCTGAAATTGGGCATGATGAAAGGCTAATCCTTTATTGTTCATCACTGTTGATTTGCCCGCACTTCAACAATGGCAAAACCAAGGTTGATAATACTTGTGTACACACTTCATATGTTTTTTTTTTTAACATTGAATTTCAAAGTAGGCCGCTTTAGAGGTATTTAAATCATTAACACAATTCACTTATTTACATTCCTTTACATATCAGGCTTAAGTTAAGGCGAATCTAAGGAGGTCATCCCCAAGGTGAATTAGTTACATCACAAAAGATTGATGAAATAAATGTACGTTAAACTACCACATATGCATGTATATGAAGTGCAACTAGAGATTGATTGCTTCTAACCTAATCATGTACCTTTTACCTTTGACCTTTCACGTAGGAAGTCGGTCTCTGCTCAGCCCTGAAGAAAAAGGGTAATTATTTGTGCAGCTTTGGTCCATCCTTCTGGTGTGCTAATAAGCAAAATGCTGCCATGTGCAATGTAAGTATACCGCCCTTTAGGGAAAACACAAAGCAACAGGCCAGTTCCGAGTTCGATTGGGACTCGAACCTACGACATCCATCCGGTCGGATGATGCTAAACAATTAAGCCACAAGAACTGCTGGGGAGGGGAGGCAAAGTCGTTTCTTTTGGTTCTTCATCGACAATAGACCTAACCAGCTAACTCAGTGTTGTGCCCAATTCAAATCTCCCGGGACTAAGATTCTTTGTGTATTGTATTTGCATGATAATGTAGCATTCATATTTAAATGATATGGAAATACCTGGAACAAAATGTTTTATTCCCAAAGGGTTTGAATTGGGTACAACATTGAGTCAACCGATTAGGTGCATTTGAGGTGCATTCATGATCAGTGGGACACATTGTCAAAAACGTCTTTAGTTCTTGCAGCTCATTGGTTGGAGCATCCAAAGGGCGTTTGTAGGTTCGAATCCTTCGTAGAACTTTGATTTCTTTCAGCTGTCCTTTCACCCCTTGCTAGGCTACTTCAAGCTTGTATATTTTGAAGATGTGGCTTAGTTAAGGCTGATTCTCACTAGCGTCGGAGTCGTAAGAGCGTTTATGATCTAGTGAAAGCCATAAATCGGAGTCGGAAGAATCAGAACGGTTCCAATTTCTTCCGATTCCGCTTACGACTCCGTCGCTTACGATAGCGGGCATGGGTGAGAAAGTTGTGGAGGCTGTAAGACCTTTCCCCGTATTATGCGATAAGTCTTGCTATTTTTTTAAAAATAAGAACATGAAAAAGAATACTTGGCAGGAGGTGGCCAAACAATTTGGGTTTAAATCAGGTATGTGATTAAAGAAACCATTAGTATATACGGGACTGATTTGAGAAAGGTTTTTTTTTCTGCACCTGCGACGCCTCCAAAGTGGCGGAGCGGGGACAGAAAAAAAAAACCTCAAATCACTACCGTATATACTACTTAACCAATAAGTCTTGCAAAATAAGGAGAAGAAGGAGCCAAAGAAGAAAATTCTGCTCTACATCCACGATGTTTTTATTTTTTCTGCTTTGTTGCCAAAATTTCCACCTTGGCCGGGCCCACTTCTCTGCATTGTGATTGGCTTGTTCTTCCGCTTCTGCTTCCGACTCCGACAATCTAATTTTCACAGGATCGTAAGCGATGGAATCGTAAACGGAATCGGAAGGCAGTTTCCACTTGGTCATACGCGCTTACGATGCCGATTCCGTCGCTCGTGAAAACCAGCCTTTAGTTTAATATCCTATGGTGGCAATAATTGTGTCGATTTTTTCCACAGGCTGTGAAACACTGTGCGGACCATGTATGGCATTAGCCACCACATCACATTGGAAAATGCCAGCCTCGAGTCAGCGTTTTGATAACAATTTTTTAATATTAATTTAGATTTGAACATAAATACCAAAGGATACCTTTTTTGCTGCGGGTACGTTAAAAAGTTTTGTTAGCTGCTTACGTCCGTTTCAGTTGTCTTAACGAAATTTCCAGATTTTGCTAGATGTCTCGGTTTTGGTTAAGAACGCTTCGATGTTGCACGTGTTGTCAAAACCCTTTGAATACTGGACGTTCGCTCACTAAAGCTTTTGAAATTCTTGTTTTTTTTCATAAAATTTGTTCGTTTTGTTTTCACATTTGATGGTATCTCTGGAATTTAGAATTATGCAAAAGCACCGTTTTTGGTTTGGATTTTAATCAATAAAGAACCATAAAAAGATCAGAAAATGCGTTTTCTGTCATCTCTTTGCTTCTTACACCGGAAGTTGGGTTTTTCTGGCGCTGTTCTCATTGGGCGACACGCAGACATTCTTTTGACTCTTCAAGCCATCTTTCGAGGAGGAGAGATTGCGTGACGAGTAGGGAAGTGAGCTGTTTTCCCATTTAAATTGTCTTCACACAACCACATTTAGATTGCCAAGAATCTTTTCTCCATTAGAGATGACTAGAATAAAAATCTGGGAGACACCACTGTCCTGGCAAGCGAAATATCCTCTTCCGGTTGCCGTCCGCGTCTCAAAAACGCGCGTGCGTAAGGCCCGTTTCAAACGTCGAATTTTGCATGTGCCGAAACCCGGGTTCCAAATCTAATGCAGATGAGAAAAATCTATTGTTTTCGCTCATTTACATTAGATTCGGCACATGTAAGGTTCGACGTTTGAAACGGGCGTTAGCTCCCTATTTGTTGGCGCGAGAGTCAAATTAACGAGATAATGGGAAGGGGCGCTGTATTATTTTAGTTATTTCACCGCGCCGCTCCCCATTCTCCGCGCTGCTTTTGCCTCTCGCGCCAACAATATCACCAGCTTGGCAGGATGGTGCCAGTTGATGTTGTGACCTGTTTTGATTGCGAGTGATTCGCAACAGCGAAAGTGTGAATCTTTCCTGAAACGGCTCAGTAATGATCCGTTTTCCGGTCATGTAAACGACGTTTCGTTTTACCAATGTAAAAGTCATTGCAATCCCAGCAACACGCTTTGTACACAACCTTTGATTTTTGAGATGTACGGAGACGATCTTTGCTTTTTTCAGTGAAATATCAGGCGAGTTCACACTAAGGCCCAAGTAGGCCTTAAGTACCTTAAAAACTCAAGTGAACTTGAGACGGGCGATGCTTACTTTTAAAGATAAGCGTTCATACTAAATTGTTAGGTATGCTACTTGCGGGATCGCTTGTCAATCAAACTATGCGGCAAAACCCGTCAAAGCAAATAGCAAGACTTTCAAACTTTCACCGTGCGCCCTCGAAACGTTCGAATAGCATGTCTTATTTTGATTTTTACTTCTCTACTCTTGCGACAGCGGTCTTTCGGGCTTCAACAAATGTATTGCTTTGCTTTGATGGAGGAAGCCTTTAGAATTAGCCGGAGAAATCGTCTGATGTTGCTTATGTGTATGGCAGGAGTTTCACAGCAACAAAGACCACAACTGAGAAGAAGAGCTTGGGTTTGGCCTCGACCACAGAACTGGTTTCGCCTTCTAATAGCTAATCCAGAACTGCATTTTCTTTGGAAGGAACTTTTTCGCGTCACTCATGAAAACATTTGAATACCTTTGTGACCTTGTAAGAGTAGATCTGCAAAAACAACAGACGCAGATGCGAGCGCCGATTAGCGTAGAAGAAAGGGTTGGTTTAGCATTATGGCAGCTTGCAACCGGCAACACTTATAGAAGCTGTGGATTACAATTTGGTGAGAGGAGAAACGATGTCGGCTTCCGTTGTGATCAATGTTTTTGCTTCGCCACGAAGGTTTGCGTGCACTAGCTTTTCCCGCCGTATAGTTGATTGACGTATTATCGCTTTCGAGTGTTTTGATAGTGCGTAAGAACGCATTCGAGCACGGTAAAACTAGCCTTGAGAGCGTACTTCGGCTTCTCTGAGGATAGGTCGTTTCCAAGGTTACAAAGTAAGGTACTTAAACCAAAATAACCCCCGTTCACACTCCAAGTATACTTAAGGCAAACTTAAGGCCTACTTATGTACCTAGTATGAACTCGCCTATCAACTTGAGGTTAAGGTTAAGGTAGACCTTCACGGGCGAAATTTTTGCGATTTTATTCTTATCTTATAGTAATCAATACTACTGTATAACTACATTTTCTTTAAAAAAATGTTAAAGGAAACGCGAGTTATTAACGAAAACGTATTTTCGATGGATCTTTCTCGGTCAGTGAAGGCAAGAAAAGCCAATTAGAAAAAATTTGGTCATGTTTTCCGCAGGAAAAGGGTAACCGTAAGCTTGAATTTCAAGTCGCGTTTGTCGTAAACGTCGTCGAATTTTTTCACGCATTGTCGGTTTACTCCCTGGGAATGACTTTGTCGTGGGAAAGGACAAACGAGAACAGAGTCCATGGGTAAAACCAAAACCTAAAAAGAAGCGTGGCCGTTGAAAAGATGAGAAGAAGAAACAATATAAATGACATTTTTGCGGTTTGTCCCAGGGCACACTGCACGACATCATTTGTGTTCCCATTGGGCTGTTGTTATCTGCGGTATTTGCGTGTTGACATGTGGTGGATCAGAAGGCCCGAAATGTTTGTAAAACTTTGGAAACGAAAAGAACCTTTGCCCCGTCCACACGTAGCCGTATTCGTTTGAAAACGCAACTTTTTTTAACGTTTTAAAAAAAATTCGCATTTTCGCCCGTCTTCACGTATACTATGAATCTATTTGAAAATGTAACCCGACTGCGCATGCTTGACGCATGAGTATTCGCTATTATGAGCCCGCGAAATAATTAATTGGCACCATCTTTGATTGGAATAGTCAGCTTGAAGAAATAGGAAAGCTAAATTTTCTTGAAAACAGGCAATTGGGATTGAAATAAGTTAAAGTATTAAAGACAACAAAGTGAAGCGCCTGTCCGCCATCTTGAAGAAGTTAATAATATTACGCGGAGTGGATTGGAACTGATGGTGTGACGTCGAAAAGTACCGTTTTCGTTCATCCACACGTACTCGCGAAAACAGCGTTTTCAAAAAGTTCCACTCTGGAGAACGTTTTTGAAAGTTCCGTTTTGGGTGATCGTTTTCATCGGATACGCGTGGACGGAAGCCGTGTCCGCAAAGAAAAGGTTGCGTTTTCAAATGAAGACGGAAACGTATGGACGGGGCCGGGCCCTAGTTTGTTTGTTAAACGGGTTGACAGGCTATGAAATTTCAACGGATTGTCTTGAAATTTGGCCTGAGGACTTCCAAGATACCAACCTAAAATGCCTTGTGAGGGATTTCGATTTTTTAAAATTTAACTCCCGCAATGGCCTTCGACGTAAACTTTACCGGTAAATTTTTGATGGGTATATTTGACAATCGGGATGTCAAAAAAGCCTCGCACTGTTTTGACGACAAACGCCTTGTGAATGACATTATACAGAAGGCTTCTCTTTGCTTTAAAATTCGGTACCCGATAAATTCGATCAGAGAGACATTGGTCTCTCATGGTTCTTGGGGGCCACTCTGGCTTCAAAGGGACATCAACAAATCAAGTATTTTTTTCTTCGAGTTCGAGTTCGAGTTCGAGTTTGAGTTTCTGTTTGAGTTTGAGCTCGAGTTCGAGTAGTAGTAGTAGTAGTTTTAGTTTTTATCTTGTAAAGCTTAACTGATGATTTTCCGTGTTTAAATCAAATCTTACTACTACTACTACTACTACTACTACTACTACTACTACTACTACTACTACTACCACTACCACTACTCGAACTCAAACTCGAACTCGAAGGTCAGACGGGAGCAGGCCGTGGGAACTGAAGATGTTAAAGTCACGACAATGAACAAGTACAAGGAAGGGTGTCGTTTTTGCAAACATTGGCCGTTTAGCACTTATATTTGAACAGACTTAACTGATTAGAGTGTAATGTGAAGTGCTAAGTTTCTACCCCATATGAACCATGTGAGCGTTAGCCCTACTGATGGTAGGGAATGGAAGTACAAGGAAGGATTACGTTTTCACAAACGTTGGCCGTGTAGCACTTAGTGTTACACTTGTAAGTGCTAGACGGCCAACGTTTGCAAAAACGTAATCCTTCCTTCTATAACTAAATCTATTCTGGAAAGGGCTGACTGCCATTTTTAGGCCAAGTATAGGTGCGGTTCTTTGTGATGTATCATGTTTGCGAGTTTGAATACTCGGAGATACTAGCTTCGTCAATCTACACTCTAAACAATGATCCGGGAATAAATAAAGATATGATGATAATGATGATGATGATGATGCATTTGATATGTGCTTCTTCCATATCGCTCGGAGGATAATTTAAAGTCATCGCTGGCGAAATGCATCTAAAGTACTTCTTTCCCCGTGTATGTGTCATTTACCATGTTTCTACACCGCACATTCTCACTGAGATGACACGCGCGTTGTATATCTGTATCTTTATGAAGAATGCGCCAATCTCGCAAAGTGTTGCGAAGGCACCAGTGAGTGGCAAGAGCTTTCCTTCTTTTCAAGTCCTTCTCACTCTTGCCAGGCTCACCCATTGAACTACCTTGGTATACAAAATAGTTCACTTTTACCTGTCTTTTTCCTCTAAGGCTAACATGTTGGTGGGGTCTTTGTCCACACACAACTAGCACCTTCCTTTTTTTCAACTAAGCTGCAGTTTAATGTAAAAGTCTTTCAGCTTTAAGCGATTTCTCACTTAAAATCCCTTATCTGCCTGGCCCCAGTCTTTCAAAGTCCAGATAACTTCATCCGGTGTGTAAGTCACTATTCAACATGGTTTCAGTCTTGAGTATTTGCTCGCGTAACTGTGAATATGGATAAATAAATATTGATAGATAGATAGATAGATAGATAGATAAATAGATAGATAGATACATAGATAGATAGATAGATAGATAGTAGATAGATAGATAGCTAGATAGATAGATAGATAGATAGATAGATAGATAGATAGATAGATAGATAGATACTTTTATTATAAACACCTTGCAGCCATAGGCTGAATTACGGAATATATACAACTTTGTCTTTAAGAAAGAAGAAAAATTATCTACATATTATAGACATGGCTAAAAATAAAACTGTTCTTCAAACGCTCGGTTTTGCATTTGGGGAGGGTGAAATCTCTTTTGCGTATCAGTGCGTATTTACAACTCTTCCTTTGGGGGAGGAGGCTGTGGAGTCTATGAGTGGGGTCACAGACTATCTCGTCGAACAGATCGGTTGAAATCTTTTCTCTCCTCTCATGAAGTTTCGGTAGGCCAGCTGTTTCTAGTGCTACACTATATGACAGGTCAGGATAGATGATTCTGAGTGCCCTCCTTTGGATCCGTTCCAAATCTTCGCTGATGTAGTTTGGTAGGGAACGATGGAATAAAGGACTTGCATATTCCAGGACGGGTCTAATGCATGTCACGTAGAATAGCACAAGTTCACTTGGCGCAACTCCAGATCTCTTAAGTTGTTTCAAAAAGTAGAGACGAGAGGAACATTTTCTACTTAGTTCAGAGGTGTGCATGTTCCACTTTAAATCGTGGCTAATGATCATGCCTAGCAATTTGGCACTGTTGACTAATTCAAGAGGTTTGCCATTTAGGACTAGGGGTTCAAAAACGTGGTTGTTGTTTGAGAAACCAATTCGTAGTTCTTTGCACTTGGCCTCATTCGGTTGGAACCCATCGATACTCGCTTGTCTTTAAAGGTCATCCACACCTTCTTGGAGTTTGCTCTTACTGCCCTTTGTAACTATTTCGGAACAAGATGTGTCGTCCACGTATTTCCACATGTCAGCTGGGGTGTCCAAATCATTAATCTTAGCAAGAAATAACCAGGGGCCTAATTTTTTTCCTGGGGGACGCCGGATGGCACAGAGCGCCATTCGGAGTGACAATCTTGGGCAAGTTTAACTCTTTGTTTCCGATCCATCAAGAAGTCGACAATCCAGCTTTTGACTTGCCTCGGAATATCATATGTTGTTAGTTTTTGAACGAGAACACTATGGTCGATTAGGTCAAAATCCTTACGGAAGTCAAGTAGGACTACTCTTGCCGTGGCACCATTTCCATCGGTGTTAAGAAGCCAATTGTGCATCATGTTGACCAAAGCATGTGTAGTAGACGATTTGGGAATAGTGCTAATCACCCTTACTTGCAGTCGAGGACTGAATTGCGAAGGGCGCAACTCACGACATCGGGATGAAAGCATACAAAGGCACCTCTGGCTGCCGCTATACAGTCCATGTTTGATGTCGGAGCACAGCACCACAGCTAGATGTCAATTAGCTGTGAGTCGATTTTGATGAGGGAGGAAAACCGGAGTACCCGGAGAAAAACCCCCGAGTCAGGTTGAGATCGACTGAAACTCAGCCCACATGCTAGCCGAGGCCAGAATTGAACCCCGGCTCGCAGTGGTGGGATGCTGTAAGCACATCTAATTAAAGGCGTGTTCGAAAACCTTTTGTTAATGTTTTACGTGAAGTATAAGGTGCGGTTGCATAAACCATGCTAAATGCCATTTCCA
>NC_090887.1:25088283-25105783 GCF_036669925.1 Montipora capricornis | reverse complement strand
GAGTGTTTCTATGAGCTAAGATGACAGATGTTGGAAATGTTAAGTGAGTCAGGTTGTGCACAGCTTTTGTTTTCGTTAGCTTTTGATAAAACATTCATGAAATGTTTGGAATGACCTTGTTTATGAAAGTAACAAAAAAATTGGTTACTTTTGGATACTTCAAGGCCATATATACTTTGCATTGAAATGTTTGGAGAAGCTATGCATGCAATGGAATGTTGTGCTGATGTTAGGTACAAAATGGCGAAAGGAAAGAAAAAAGTCCTGTAAGCTGTGTTCATAAATGAAGTTTGTTATTTACATGTATGTAGTTTGTTGGGAAAGTCTTTTTGCTTTTCAGTTTGATTTCCTGGAATTCAAGTACTGGTTGTTTGGATTCAATAATTAATTTCAGTAATAAACATACATGTATATTTTGTTCTCAATCAAAAGACATTCAATTGGCCATCTTTATTCTTGTCACACAAACAGCTAAAGGGTTAGTTTTACATTGTCTTCATTTTATACTATGTGTTTATGTTTTTCCATTTAGTTACTTGGAAAAATTTGAAAGAATCAACTTCTTTGGTGAGGATGCAGAAGATGTACTAACAGTTGGCAGGCCCCATACCCCAGTTGGAGTTGGTACATTCCAAGCACACACACCCTCAATTACAAAAGCAGGTTTGTTGGTACTGTTACTGGGGGTCAGTTGGTAATTATTTATAACTGATGAATAACAATACTAACCCACAACCTGTTATCCATGCTATGAACCAGTGGTCTCAGTTGCAAAATCCAGGCTGAACAAAGAGTCCAAGTTCTTATTCCTGTGCCTAGATTTTAAGTCCTGCTTTGTGATGTAGTAAGGAATAGGTTACGTGTTCTGGTCTTGTCATTGAAGCCAAAACAGTTCAGTATTTTTGATTTCTTGAATTTGAAATCACACACATCGATTAATACTAGGGAGAACACATTGATCACAAATGGTACTCTGGCTTTGGTTGTTCAAAAAGAAGGTGGTGTTATCCAGAAATGATGGCCTTGTTAAAAATCATTTGATTTATTTAGTGAGTGGCACCATCCACCTGGTCTCAGGGAGGTTGGTCCTGAAAACCCCTGTGGGAGGAGTGGTCACTTGAGTATGTATGTTGGAAATAGGTATCGAATGCTTAGACTTAAGGGACGCTTTGTGTTGGATGTCAAAATTGGGCATGCATTTAATTAGGGTCAATCCTGGACAAGAGTGGGTCTCTGTGGCACATTATGATGAGTTGAAAATGATTGAGAACAAACCCCGTAAATTTGGTTGCCCATTTAGGAAATCCCTTACAGTTTAAATGCACGCCCTGTTGAGATGCAATCACATGATGTTAGAGCTGAGTATCCCGTAGTTCCAAGTGTGTGCCTGTGGTTTTTTGTGGAAGTCTTGGTTTAAGTTTTAGCATTTTCAAAATGGAGTCTTCAATCTCCATCTCTTACATGTTTGTGATATTGTGTCGTGCTTTTTCCAATCGGAAGCCAAAGATAGTCAAAACACAGGAAAAATGCTCAGCTGTGGCAAATTAATTATTGTCAACGTGACACTTCTAAAGGACATTGACAATAGAAAATCGACAAGTGAGTTGGGTGCTGCTTATGTAATTAATTTTCCATTTTTGGATGGGCTGTCCGTTGTTGTTCTTTTTTTTTTTGTTGAGCAACCAGGCTTTCATTTTACGAAAAACCTGATCACCTGGTAAACTTTCTGGGCGTCTGGGTCAACTGGACCAGACGACCGGATGTCCACTAATTTTGAACACTGTTTTTCATCTTTTAACCTTCCACTATGGTCCATCTGTTTCATCTGATGTGACAGGTGTAAACTGTGGAGAAAGAGAAAATGGTAGTGTTTCTTTTGGGGGGTTAGACATGATAATTGAAATACTTCCTGTCTGCACCACTACATGGTCACTGGATTGACCAGGGTGGCCAAAACTGTACTCATCTTTGAAGGGTGTAATGGTTTATTTTATTTTGCAGATTTTGTTTCTGTTATTTCCTCAACCAAAGGTATGTATTAAATGTTAAAAGACAGAAGTTACAAGACATGTTACAAGACAGAAGTCATGCAAGTTCAGCAGGCAATATTTGTCAAAGGAAACAAAGTTAATATATTCTCAATTCAAGAACAAACAAAATGTTATTGTTGCCCAAGCTTTGTATTGTAACTACCATTGTGTGATTCCAGAAAATATCCATACCCACCCACAGATGGTTCTTCCGATTTTAGACTTCCCCACCCCCTTGGATTTTCCGTTCCAGAGGGGTATAACTAATAACTCCCCCCCCCACCCCCCCCCCCCCAGGAATTTCCTATATATTTTTTCATGGGCTTAATTTGCGGCGTTTAGAGATGAGCGACTGACTGTGTACCGCTTAAAATGAACTGTTCTCATCTTAAGACGCATTTTTTTATAATCTTTGATCTACTTGTAATCTTTTGCAAGACAATATGTTTTATTTAACGCAGGTAGAGCAAGCTTGATACACTATGAGTAGTCTGCCTTTTTTATTAGTCCATTGAGCGAAACACACAAGAAACGAAAACAGAGGATGATATGTTTATGCCATCTCAGCATAACTTCAAATTTGCACTATTCATTGAAATAAAACTGTGCAAGTTTTGTTGAACGCGGTCTGTTTATAGAAACATTTTGTCATCGAAAGTACTTAAACCGCAGAATTGTGAATAGCTCTGGTCATCAAGGAACATTCAATCCGGCGGTTATGACGAACAAAGACTGAAGTGCACATGTTACACGGCAACATAAATACGAATGACGAGACTTCACATACCACTAGTAATGCAAAGAAGAGATCTCTTAAAATTTATGATTACTTTTCCAAACAAAATGGAAAACCTTCTTTATCTGGTGAGTAAACTCTGCATAATTTTTGCTACTCTTTTCTGAATCTGTTCTATAATTGAATTATTTCCAGTCACTTTTTCATGTGACATAGTTTTTAAAATATTGGTCTAATAGTGTTTCATTTACATTCTTTAAAAGAACCTCCACCCAAAAGAATGTGCAAAACAATCAACTTCACTAGTGAAGTAGAAGCCACAATATCCAGTCAAGAGTCGCAGCCTCCTCCAATCCAATGACAAGTTGATCAGTCGACAGCCAGCGAAGCTGTAGATATCAATATAACAGAACCATTCCAACCTGCGGATTTCAACTTTCCAAAAAAGCATTGTGGCAAACAGAATCGCGCATTTCAATCCAAGTGGTTTTCGGAATTTCCCTGGCTACACTATAATGAGCAAAGCAATTCTGTGTTGTTTCATTTACATGCAACAAAATGCAAAATCAAATCTTTGAGCTGCCAGAAGTAAGGAAGTCTGCCCCCAAAAAAATTCCTCCACGAATTCTTCTTTAGACCCCTCACTTGAAAACTTGCTGCGTGGTCCCTGTATGTACATTTACATTTCTAAGAAATGTTTGCTTTAATGCCTTGCACAATCCAGTTTCAGTCTAAAACAAAATTCACTGCTGCTTACCGAAACAAATGTAACGTATAGGATGTAGCTTGCCTTGTAAAAGGCTTTTAAACTGCATGGCATTGCAGACTGATTGAGCCTCTCCATGGTTACCTGCGAATGGCATTTCCGTTGATATTGTGGTGATATTGATGACTCGACATGTTAAGCTGTGAATCCTCTGGGCTTCTAACATTTCATAAGCAATACATTTATTACACTATTAACCGATTACTCAAGTAGTTTTGTTGTTCAAGTGATAAAAAGGACCAGACTCATTACATCTTATTACTCTCACTTTATTGTTGTAATTTCCGGTTCTTTCACAAGATTGCTTTTGCTTGTGAATTTTACTCAGAAAAACAAGGAAAGTACTTTTTTGTTTTCTACAAAAGGGCTTTTCAATAAAATAAACTTAATCTTTCGTAAAGTTTCGTAATTTTTTCATAATTTTTCGTAAAAGTCCTTGCTTTCTCTATAATTTTACATGTTTAAAGTTCTAGTTTATAGATCATTTTTAGGGGAAATAAAAAATGAGTGAACTTCCATTGCAGAATCATGTTTTCTTCAGGTAGGCACGAGAACCTAGGGGTCTGGGTATTAATTGCTATGATCAGCCATCTTAATTTTTCTCGTGCATAGACAGTGCACGCCAATACGAAGTGACTGTTCATTGTCGGAGAGATGATAGCAAACTCCCAGCAAAGAAGAAGACGTTTGAGGCAAACATCTTCAAGTCTTTTTGCGAAAGGGCACCTGTTTCTATTATTTGTTGTGCTACGAAACAGAATAACCCTCATAAGTATGTCTCGTCTGATCGACCACATCTTTTACAACCCTGTGGAAAATTCTTCTCTTGGGCCCTAGGAAATTTCTACCCTTTAGCCCCCACCCCCATCCCCTAGGAATTTCCATTGACCATTTGTGGGGGGGGGGGGGGGGTATGGGTATTTTCTTGAATCACACATTTGAGGACAGAAACATCTGGTGACCTAATGCCATTTTGTCCAGCAGATATTATTTTAGATAATTATCAGCAATTAAGCAGTTTTTACTCTTAAAGGGGCTAGGTGACGCTATTTTTGGTAATTTTGTTTCATTTTGTTAATTATGAGCTCTAAATGTCAAATTGGCAGAGCAAGAGTCTTTCATTTGCAAAATCACGGCCACATAACAACTGAGAATGATTTTCCAGCTTTGTAAATGACATTTTGATATAGATTGATATAAATTTGAAAAAAGGTGGGCCGACGTTTTTCAAATTTACCCAAATTCAATCCACTTCAATCCTCTCCAGTTTTGTCCATCCATGTCCCTTCTTGGCTTCCCTGTGTTTTGTTAGAGTTCTTCTATAGTTTTGAACAGTTATTTTGATATTTTAGTTAATTCTATGACCATTCGATCAGTGCTGAAATTGCCTAAACTTGCGTGACCTAGCCCCTTTAATAACTGTCTTTTTCCTTGTTGTTTAACTTTGTCTTTCAGATCCATCAAGGAACTTTGATAAACTTGTGCTATCTCTTCAATGTGGCATGCCAAATGAAGTGGATTTTGCTATCAACATTTGCATGCTGTTGTCGAACGTTAGCAACTCTGTTTTCAACCTGAGCAAGGTAACATTTAAGTTTTTTCACTTTTGAGATACAAGAAAAAGGAATGTTTGAAGAAAGGTCAAGCGAAATATATCCGTGGGCAAGTAAAACAACTCTAAGACCTGTCCGATCGGGCAATCAGAATTTTTGTTCCACTAATATTTTGCAGAACAATTTGATTAGCAACCAAGAAAGTGACTAGTAATATGACGTATTCAACTTAAACACGTTAAAAAAATAGCAATGTTACATCTCTTTGGGGCCATTTATTTTTCTGTCAAAAATATATTGGTACAAACCTCAAAACAGATTGGAAGAAGGAACTTGTTTGTAGCAGCCATCTTTCTGGGCGCGAAAAAAATGTTAATAACAATGGAAATCCAGTTTTCCCATGGCCAAACACGCTACAATACAGTGTATTTTGATATCGAACAAGCGCACAAGAAAATTCTACCTTTGGTCACGCAAACTGTGAAGGCTACTAGAACACCATGGATACACAGCAGGAGTTGTGCTGGTCTGTCAAACCCATTTTACGCACATTTTACACAAAATTGACATTTTTACAAGCCTCCTTTGAGTTTTAATGGGCAGCCGAAAAAAAACCGTGGGTAACCAAAAAAACAAAACTGGTTGCCCAAAGGGCAAATTGGTATGAAAGTAAGTGTCAAACACTGATTTTCCAATGTACTCTTTTCTCACTCACAGGCCCCAGCTGTGGTTGATATGTTGCTGGCACACATTGGCGTGGTTTCGCAAGGTATAGAGTTATAGATTATTGGTACAATGTACAAACATCAATATTATTCCTGGTGTACCACCTTAAAATGATTGTTTCAGTGAGACTTCAACTCTTGCAAATCAGTGATCAGTTGTGATCCCTTTTGCTAGTTTTTCTTGGCATGGCACCACATTTATACCTGACTTTATCAAATTTGCAGCTTGGTTACCTAACTTTTAAGATCTTGCACTTCACTTAGGGATCATATTGCAAAGTTGTTTAGCTTTTTCCCTTTTCTTCAGGGTCCCTCAAGAAATAAAATTAGCTCATTCTCAAAACTAGAAGGTGTGATTTGATGTGTTAACCCATTGGCGCCTCAAACACCCTAGAATATCCCCAGTTAACTAGTAAAATCGTGTGGCATTAGACAGAGGACAATCTGTCAAGTGTCACTTCCAGGGGTCAATGGGTTAATTTACGACTAAATACAATGTAGTTGTACGTGAATTTGTCAAAAAAGCCTGCTTCGAAATTCTTGATGCAATTGTGTATACATGTATGGCAGTAATAACATTCCTTTTGGAACTTGCAATTTTTGTTTGTCTAATCCTGAAAACAACTTCTCAGTAGTGAGCAAAATCCATTTTTAAGCCTCAAAAAATGGGGGTTGACATGATTACTGTATACATACCGTGTACATGAGGTTGACTTTGCTCAGGTACTTGCTAGTCGTTATTTTCTTTCAGTGACATGTTTTTTGAAGTCCCAGTTACTGCAAATTTTTTAGTGTCCCAAAGCTGTTGTGGGGTCAGCTAGTAGGGACCCACATTAATTTTTTATCAAAGTCACCAGACGGGCAAGTACGGTGTATGAGTTCACTCTTGCTCCTTTTGAAGCGTGATGATGGTGGCCTTTTACCTGACACATACTTACATCTCATTAGTGTCAAAAGGTAGCTAATAAGCGTCTCTATAGAAGGACTCATCCAATGATGAGGACACTTGCCAGGTGGTGACATGTTGGGTCAATGAACTGTAGCTTTTTTAAGTTACTTTCAATTCCAAACCTGAGTAGCTACAAACTATGACTGTGTATATTCCTGTTCATTTTTCACAGAGTTGCATGGATTAAAAGAACTGCACGAGCAGTGGTACTTACAACAGGATATGGATAGAGACTTTATTCAAGTGAGTAAGGGTTATTAAATCTAAGGTCACACTCTTCAGACTATTACACAACTGGGATACATGGAAGATCTATAGGTGTCAGAACTACAATGTGTTCATTTTTCAGTGTGAAAAACTGTATACAAGATTCAGCCTGGACATTTTTGTCCATTGGTACTGTGTCCCTGGCAATTCTGTGTTCTGAATACTTGTTTTGTAAAAGTCTTTCCCACTTAATTAATTTAATGGTTTATAACTTAAACAAAATTGAATGATTCAAAAAGAATGCTCCCAAAGTTATTACAAGGGAGCAGTAGTCAGGGGGTTCTTTCCTATGGTAAAAGCAGCTGATAAATCTGCCAGTCTGTGGGATGGGAAGTTGCATTGCTAAAACTCCCAACTATGGATGCAGTGCCTCACACCTTTTTGTTTCCTGGTTGTCAATATAGATCTGACTTCTTATCTGTTCTGTCTTGGGCATACTTTGAAGGAGATTGTACAATAACATACACTGGGTTGGAAAATAGTTGTGTGGTAGTTTTCTGAGGTCTCTTTGCCACAACTTAATTGTGAATACTCTTTGTTTGTCCCTCCAAATTTTGCATAAGCATTGTTTCCAATTTCTCTTGGGACTTGCAGTGGTCCCAAGAGAAAACAAAAACAGTGCTTATGCAAAATTTGGAGGGACAAAAAATAGTGTTATGGTATTCTGGCTATTTGTATTTATTTGTACTCAATTCTGCACAGTCTTCCGGTATTATTGGAAATTTCACTAATTCTTGTTAACCTTCAATGGCGTCGAAAGTCATCGTCACGTGAATGGCATTTTATTGGATCTTTAAACAAAATATACCCTCTTGGAGCTCAAGAATGGAACATCCATTGGATGAACAAGACAGGCGGTGAAAAATGAACCCCAAAATCAGCAAAAATTTGTGACACTGATGAATAATAAAGTAGCTGGTATTTCCAAAATGATGGAATTACCTGGTGATAAATAACCTCGTCTTGGAGAGTAAATTTTTGTCTTTGCAGAAACAATGGTCAACCTCAAGAGTTTGGCAATTGTGAACTTTGTGTTGAATTCGCAAATTTCTTGTCAAACGTTATAATACTTGAAAGAAAAAGAAAACTAACAAAAACAAAAATCCGGTATCTTGCCATCATTTGACACACATGCTTCACTGTTTCGTGGTAACTTGATCACGGCGCCCGCTGAATTTTGCGATTTACTTGTGCAGCCAAAGGTACCATAACAAAATTGGACATTGTAGAAATCTCCGAAATGTTTTTCGCTTATGGTAACCAATTATATTCGCAGTTCAAAATTAATCTTGTTTTCATGTCGTAAATTTTTTTACTGATGGCAAAATATTTTATTCTCGATCAACCGTCCTGAAAACTTCCTTCTGCTCTTCCTAAAAACTGTGTATCAATATTTATTTGCTTTTGCAATGCATGCCTATTTTTTCTAAAGATGACAAGAATTTTTTCTTTCTGACAAATAATTAATAGGGTGGTATCCAGGTTTTTAACCTCAGAAAAAGATGTTTCATCGTATGAACTTGTGAGCCAAAGGGCCTCTGCTAGTACTACTTCTGGATGACCCCTTTAAATGGTCTTAATGACCCCCGACTTGAAAAAATTGCCTGAAATGCTGGAGTTCAATTCCACCCAACTCAGCCCCTTCTGTTTTTGAGTAACACATACCACAGGCAACCCAGTGTACTCTCATGGAGTGTGTAGTTCTCAATATCAAATAAACTTGTTGATTTTTGTTTGATTTTGGGACAGATAATTTGGTTAAGATTAGTTGGTAGTTGCACAAGCTCTATACACATGATAATTGTGGCAAGGAATCATCAATAAATCATTAGGCTCGTAAATGAGCTCACCTCAATTAAGTGGATGGCAATTGCAGGGGTTGCCGTCTTAGCTTGATTGGCTGACCGAGAATTTTTTCTACTTTTGTTAACAGTTCTGGAAGGAAAGCATAAGTGAGGATGAGGTTCAAAAAATTCTCACTGGTAGTGAAGGTAGGAGAGCAGTTTCTACAAAATGTCAGTTTGGGGGTTTCCACTAGGATCAGAGGTTTCATTGGAAGCCATTCACCGGTGGCATACTGCTGCCTGTGATGTCAGAAATTTGCCTCTCACCCGCTGACACCGCTAGCTACTCTGCCTTCATTTTCACTCAAACCCTTGTAAAATGCAAGAGTGACTGCCATTTACATTGATTAGCCCAAACCTTATGGAAACCCCTGTAGGATATATTAACCTACATGTAGGTTTCAACATTTCAAAACTATTTTGGTTATATTAATGTTGTGTTTTTCAGAGAAAGACGTAACAAGTGGAGAGACACTTTTTCATCCTGCGAGAAGAAAAGCTGGAGCAAGGGCTGCAGAATGCCAGAGAATTTCACAGGTGCTGGCTGGCTGTCTTGCTTTAAAAATAATACCTTTTTATGTATTGATGTGAAAAGATAATTTCTTCCATGTAGTATTGACCATATTAATAATGTACTTTTTGGTTTCATTTTGTTTACCTCGTTTTTGCCTTTATTTAACTGAAAATCTACTTTGTAATAATTCCCTTAGTGTACCTGTAAATAGACAGGCCTGGGATTGTTTGTTCTTTTGTATTTTACACCAGCCTGTTAGCGAATTGTAAGAAAGAAATAGTCACTATACATGTATGGTTAATTGTATGAAAGTTTTAAAATAATTTATGTTTGCAAGGCTACAGTTTAGGACAGGTATAATATAGATGCATCCAGATTCATTTTAGAACTCTCTGCATGTACTCTGGTCCATCTGTTTCATCTGATGTGACAGGTGTAAACTGTGGAGAAAGAGAAAGTGGTGGTGTTTCTTTTGGATGTTGGAAATGACATTGAAATATCTCCTCTCTGCACCACTACATGATAACTGAATTCTGTTATCCTTGTAAACGTCAAAGGTGTTTTACTACTGCAGATCTTTCTGCAGCACAACATCTTGAAAAAATAACACTTCAGCACAATTGTGCAAACTACGTTAACCATTGGTGTGAGTAGTTTGCATGTTTATTTGCTTTTCTTTGGAGGTTGCCAAACTACAGTGCTGTATAGTGTACCTTGCCTAATCTCTTTAAATCTCCCTGTGCAAACAATGTTAAGAGTTTTCTGTTATAAGATCACATCAAAAGGGTAACCTTGGCAAATTTCCCAGCATTATTTTCCTTGACAAATCTAGGCATGTTTCTGCAGAGGTGTGAACTTGATACTGAATTAGGTCTTAGCTTTAACCTTGAAATCTCTTTTCAGGTTGGCATGATCATCCATAACTTCTCTTTTGATGACACAAATGCCAGTGTTCTTGCAAGTCATCCTCTTTGTTTGAGGTTTGTTTTGTGACATATTTCTTTATGCCAATGGACAACTTGTTGTTTTCCATTGGTATACTTCAACAGTACAAGATGCATGGTTTCTCTCTTTTCAAGAAAAGAGGCTTTTGGACTCCAGGAATTCCTCATCCCATATCTTCCTGTTGTAGGATATGTGTAGTATTAGCAGTGATTACCACTTTCCGTACTAAGGAAAAATGTGTATGGATTGCCCACAGAAAACTTTGGTTTCCATTTGTTCACCAAGGTCATGTGCATTTTTGCAGGATTAGAACACAGGGTCACCCAACCAGCCATTTTTTCAAAATTCATCAAAGTATATCATGGCCATAAAATAGCCTTTTTGGAGCAATTTCTCTACCTGCTGGGAATTTTTATCTGTTTCGCACTCCCGGTTGAAACACCAGAAATTCTGTTTGCTAGCAGGTAGCAAGCATAATAACAACAATTGAAATGCATGATTTCTCTCTTTTCAAGAAAAGAAGCTTTTGGACTCCAGGAATTCCTCATCCCATATCTTCCTGTTGTAGGATATGTGTAGTATTATTAGCAGTGATCACCACTTTCCGTACTAAGGAAAAATGTGTATGGATTGCCCACAGAAAACTTTGGTTTCCATTTGTTCACCAAGGTCATGTGCATTTTTGCAGGATTAGAACACAGGGTCACCCAACCAGCCATTTTTTCAAAATTCATCAAAGTATATCATGGCCATAAAATAGCCTTTTTGGAGCAATTTCTCTACCTGCTGGGAATTTTTATCTGTTTCGCACTCCCGGTTGAAACACCAGAAATTCTGTTTGCTAGCAGGTAGCAAGCATAATAACAACAATTGAAATGCATCATACGCCAAAATGGGCGGGCATGCCAACACAACTGGTATTTATCCTTCAGTGGGGGTGGGAGAAGCTCTCTTTATCCAGCTAGCAGATACACACCTGTGGCACACCTCTGTTTGGTGCCCCTGTAGAACAGGGATGACAAAAAAAAATTGGGATCAAACGAGTTGATAGAAGTAATCAGACTTATGGTCTGATGAAGAGTAATTCTCAAAACATCATCTTCCTTTTAAGCTTCTCTGGGCTCCCTTGCCTGTAAATGTTACAATAAAAAAAATATATATTATATATACTGTATATGCTATTTACAAGGTAATTTTTGTGAAATTAAAATGTTAAAACCAAACATTTTTGGCTGTTTGCCATCATCAGGGTTAAAAATGACCGTCCACACTCAACCATGCATATATATCTTGTGTAATTCGCATTGGGAAAAGTTTGGAAACATAAGAAATAACTTGTTTGTTCAGACTGGGGCGGAATTGTTGGATCATTAGCCCCTCGACGACCCTACGTTTATGGAATGTTTGTGCTGAAGAGAAACGTAGGATCGTCGAGGGGCTAATGATCCAACAATTCCGCCCCGGTCTGAACAAACAAAATACATAAAATACAGTAGCAGGGAAAGGGGTAAGAAAAACATTATTAGAAGTTACTAAGTTATCGCCATCATCGTCATTATATGATAATATCACCTTTATCATTATTATTGGTGCTATTGAAGTAGCAGCTGATTTCTCCCTTGGCTCCAATTCAGGTTCCTTGTACTCTGCATCTGCAGTGACTATGGATTTCTTCAAAGAATGGCTTGGGGAACACTCTCAAACCTATCAGAAAAGGTGAACAGTATGAATAAGTAAAAATAGAGGTCTTAAAATGACTGGCAGCTTGAAATTATTTTGGGGGTGAATGTCAGCCCTAGTCCTTGCCGTGTAGTGCGATTTGAAAAGAAAATGTATGCTCCTTTCTTCAACCATTTGCAGTAATTCATGTTTTTTTTTTGTCATTGTGGCACAGATGATACTGGAACCCATAGAGTCCTCAACCACCCAGATGTTTTTGCAGATGCTGCATTTCTTCTTAGATCATAAAGACCGTTACCATGTTGTTAATGGTGGGTTCAGAATTAATTTTAAGGGATTACCCAGTATTTTCTGTGGAGAAATTAAGAAACAATGCTAAAACTACAGAATGTACATTGTGCATTATTGATATGAATGGAACACATATGCTGCTAAGTGCAAAGTTACATATCCCATCCTCAACCCACACCCATGAAGTTTTTTTTTTCTCTTTGTGGAACTGTAGAAATGTTTGCAGCCATGCATGTCTGAACTTTCCACCCAGGATCTGCGAAGATGAATTCCTGCAGGATTTTATTAAATCTTCAATTATATTAGTGACACAGTTTACATACATGTAGTGCTGGTTGCATCACAAAGGAAATTTAGAGTTCTGTGTACAATGTTTGTGCCAGTATCAAAATGTGGCTAGAATCTTAAGGCAGAGACCCAAAAGTTCAGTCCCTTGCTGATTACTGAATCAGATTTAATATTATCATAATGGTCCTTCTTGCAAAGAATACTGAAAGGAAATCTTACTTTGGATGAAAATTAAAGTTATTGCCTTGTATTTACAAAATAATAGGTTGTCAGATTTTCTGTAGCAGTACTTTGTCAAAAGGGGGGCTACCAAAATACTGGCTGGCTATTGATCACAAGAGGTACAGTCATACCAATGTCAAATTTCTTAATTTACACCATGAATTCCTTTTTTGTTTCCAGCCATGAGTGTCTTGGGCAAGCTCTGTACACTAGAAGGAAATGATGAAATTTTTGAAGCTGGCCTGGAACTTGAAGCTTATCATTCACTTATCAAAGTCCTGATTGTGAATGATGTTCAGGTATAGTGATTTAAAAGCAAACAAGCAGTAGGAATTCTTTTGTAGTTCTGTTTTTTGTTTTGTTTTTTGAGGTCAGTATAGGGAAGGAAAAAACACAGGGCCATGTTTTGCAAGAAAGTAATAATAGCATACAAAAAATGGCTTTTAAATTCAATGCAAAGATAGTTGGGTTGTCAATCCTCAACTTGCCATTCACTCAAAGCTTCATGCATGTAAACCTTTGGTTTTGTGGTTCCAATTCGGGTGAAGTGGACGGCTATTCCTCTCTTTTGTCCCTGCTGCCATCCTTTTTGTTCCTTACATCTGTGTGGGAGCTATAGTGATTTTAGGGCAGGATGTGAGATGTAGGAGAAATTTTCAATTGGTTGTTCTTTTGTTTCAGTTGGTGTTGTCTTCACTAGAATCACTGTATAATCTATCAGGGATTGGACAGGTTACATCACAACACATTGCAGAAGTTCATCGCAGTATAGGTAGATGGCATGTCACTGAATAAATGTGCTTTGTTCTTTAAGTTTAGCAAGCAATCTTGTCCCCAGAGTCCACTTTTCTTTTTGTCAGCACCAAGAACACGGACTCTGGCAGACTTCTGGCTTGTCTATGCATGCTAAGAAACTTCACTACGACTGAGCATAAATTGGAAGTGGCCAGGGTCCACGTTCTGGGTGCTGACCCAAAGAAAAGTGGACTCTGGGGACGGGATTGTAATCATCATGCTTGTGACCTTACATGTTAACCCATTCACACCAAAAGTGTCCCCAATCAGGGAGTAAAATTGTCTGATGTTTGCCAGAGTAAAATGTTTAACCCTTTCACCCCCGTGGGGTTCCCCATTGACGAGTAAAATCGCCTGGTGTTAGACAGAGTAAAATCTATAAGTGGCACTATTGGGAGTTAAAGGTTTAAGTCTCACTCTCAGGCAGGGAAGGGTTAATTAAGAGGATTAAGAGGTTTATTAGGAGGCAGTGTGGCCCAGTGGTTAGGGCGATTGCCTTGAGATCCGGGGATCCCGGGTTCAAGACCCGCTCTGACCACTTGTTGAATTTGCTCCTGGTAGTCCCTGGTTCAATTTCCCAGCTCCACTTGTAAATAGTCAACTGGTTTGCCTCCGGTCAGTTGGGATTCTTAACAGTAGTTGTTCTCTTCCGTCGTGTCATTGTGTTTCATTGGCCCTGAAAAGCCCCTATGGGGAGTGGTCAATTAAGTATATATTGTATTGTATTATTGTAAGACAAACAGAGGATATTATGCTAAGATGCAGGTTTGGTACAAAAGCAAAATTAATCATAATTAAGTAAAGTAGGATTGTCCGGGTGAGTGTAGTCCTGAGAAGGACTGTTTGAGATGATGTTGACTGACATTTTGGCAACCTGAGCGGAAGTCATCTTCAGAGTCAAGTGATTTGTGTACTATCAGTAGATACTGTAAGAACTCTGGTCATAGATGTGATTGGTCAACTTATTGGTCGACTGTCAGTTGAGCCTAGATGTAATTGACTGGGAAGACTAAACAGAAATTGGTGCGTTTTGATCCGTCTATAGGTCTAAGGTCTGTATGTGTATCGTAGAATACATTGGGCAGCTGTGATAGAGTAAATCATTGTGTTGTTTGCCTGTATATGCCGTCAATGAATCGTTTGTAGGATGCGGGAAGTTGTAGGCAGCGGTTTATTGGTGCTCTGTTCTAAACCAGCTTTCCAGTAGGATCTGTTGGTAGTAGTTAGTGCTGTAGGTAACACATGCAGCAGGGTCCCAGTCGATTCTGTGGTTTGTCTGTAGATGGTGTTCAGCAATGTTATTGTTGATGTCACCGTTCCTCGTTGAGGAATGCGAAAAATGCCCTGTTTTTGATAGATAGGTCATCATAACGAGATGTAGCCTCATCTATTCATCCGTCGAAAATCATAAAAATAATATGCTAGAGTGAAGGTTTCTGTGCATAGAGATATAGGAGTGGGATTTACAGATAATGGCATGTTTCTGGGGATGTTGTAAACAGTAGAGTTAATCCTCAACAAGCATTTTCGCAAGCGCTACTTGTTGTAACCACTTCCGGAAGTCAGGACACAAGGAAAGAAAAATTACATTGTTACATTGTGATTTTTTTCATTTATCATATTTTGTATATTGTAAGAAGAGCAAGTGATTCATGTCTTAAAAAATAGGGGTCACCGATGATCTAAATGAGTAAAATTGATGCGATGTTGCGGAGCTCTTGGAAAATTTAGTTTGTCATGATTTTGCATGACCTGTCGGGGAAGGACTGGAACCCAAGACAGGATCGATCGATGAAAGGTTTTTGTTTAAAAAAAAACTTTCTTGAGCATAGCAATGAAGTTTCAAGCAGGCGTTATCTTTATTTCGTTAGTGTTTTGTATTATCTCATCTTTTGGAGTGTGATTTTTGTGAAATATAATCTCTGACGACTGTTTCCTCATAGGTCCGCACTATTTAAGTGGATTAGTGCGCGAAGATAATTCTGCTCTATTTTCGTGAAAGTACGGGAAAAGAACTTCAAAAGCATGCATTTATTTTGAACTAAGAAGTTCGTAACGTAATAAAATCATTTTAAAAAACCAACCCCATTAAATTTAGGCAATGTTGGTGACTAAAACTAACCTTCCTTGAGTTTTCAAAACTTTCAACCACAACTCGATTACAGTCAACTCTTTCTTAATGGACACCTCTGTAAGACGGACACTTGTATAAGAGGGACACCTGGTGCTGGTCCCGGTCATTTCATAGTCATTTTACTGTAACCAAACTCTCTATAAGGCGGACACCTCCATAAGACAGACAACGGACACCTGTGAGGTGCTGAATGTGACCGCAAAGTTCGATTTAGGGAAGAAAACACAGACCTTGAATAGACAGCTCTTATCTTGTCGCCGGAATACATACAGTTCAAGTTAAAATTAAATCAGTCATTGAAAAAATAACGTGGAGGTGACAACCGAATTGTATTGTAATCTTAAACAGGTAGGTTTCGTTCAAGTAAATAACTTAAAACAAACTTTCACTGTACACAGGTTCAGCATTATTAGTTTAAAATTCCTGGGGTTATGTTACATCGACTCTCTATAAGCCGGACACCTCTCTAAGACGGACAGCTGAGGCTGGTCCGTCCGTCTTAAAGAAGAGAGTTGACTGTAGCAACCTTTTCCAGTCTCTCGGTCCTTTCCCTTTGATGTTTCATGATGAATTGGAAATAAATGTGGCATTCTTTAGCTGACCTGGAAATTTTCACCGGCGTTTTTGTCGCCATAAGATCTTAACTAATGATTGAGGTAATGCGTGACATATTACAGTGGTGTTACCTGCACAGTAAAAGTTGCGCACAAACAATAGACCTTTTCTGCTTGTACATTTTGTTTTCCCGATACAGATCATGTGATAATACTCAGGAGGTTTGGTCTTTTGTTTTGTTCATTAAAATGAGGGCATGCAAGCATGAATATGCCTGCATACACTCTTTTTAATGAACAAAACAAAGGACCAAGCCTCCTGAGTATTATCACATGATCTGTATTGGGAAAACAAAATGTACAAGCCGAAAAGGTCTATTAGTGCGTACATCGTTAAGGTCATGCATGCATAAATTCCGTTACACACGTAGTAAAAATTTCAATCACAAAAGCTAGATAAGTTAAAGGTATATTATAATTCCAGTAACAAAGCATTTTTTTCTTGTTTTTTTTTTTATCTTTACAGTCCTGTGACATTTTAGTTTTCTGACCGCATTAACTAAATAAAATCATTTTCATAAATCAATCTTATTTGTATGTGCCCACATTCAATAGAAGCAATTTTAGTTACAATCATTTATGGTGGGAAGCGGAAATGAAAGAGTTGAATATTCTTGAATTCATCACTGTTCTATCGTGCTTGATTGACAAAATTGATTTCAGAGGAGGCTTGGGTTGCTAGCTCGTAGAGCAGATGAGGGTGACTTGAAGGTCCCTTTTTCTGTGAATTCAGTCTGAGAACCCAGTAATTCAAAGAAGGGAAGTGGTGTGTGTCTTGGGATGGCCTTTTGAGCTTTTCTGATTACCATTGGCGGAAAATCAAAACAGACATGCATGTTGTATGTCTGGCGTGGCAGTATCAAGCCAATTGCTTTGTGACAGGCGCGTGGCTAATTATTATATAATCTGACTACGATGAAAACAACACTCAAGTGAATTTTAAACATGGTCTGCCAGAGGCATCCCATGTAAAAATATGTAAATCATGGCATAACTGTAAATTTTATTGGCAAAAAGAATTAACATGGTTCTACCTTGTAGATATCTTGGTGTGTTTGATGGCTATGGATGCTGAGTCATTTGGTCCAGAAGCCTTGTCAGAGGTGCAAATCTATGAGAAGAGGATACCAGCTTCCCATTCATCAAC